>NC_056745.1:477853409-477928409 GCF_019279795.1 Protopterus annectens | reverse complement strand
TCAGCTGCCAGATTCTTCCTGTCTGGCAGCTCCTTTGGGAGGAAAGTTGGCACTCTTCAAGCAAAACTGGCTTTTAGTCACCCAGGACAAATGGGTGTTGGACATTATAGACCGAGGCTACAAGTTTTATTTCCATACATTGCCTCCTTTCAAAGGCATGCCAGACGTTCCTCCTCAGCAAAGGGTAGAGGCGCACAAGCACATTTCTTTACTTCAAATGAGGGCTATACAGCAGGTCCCTCTGTCAGAAGTTGGCCTAAGATTTTATTCTCGCCTGTTTCTAGTACCAAAGAAAGGAAACACTTGGAGGCCGATTTTGGATTTATCTATCCTCAACACATACCTAGACATTCCAAAATTCAAAATGTTAACGTTGCAACAACTTCTACCTCTGTTGGGCAAAGATCACTGGATGGTAACTCTGGATCTCAGAGGCTTATCTTCATGTTCCTATCAGGCCCAGTTGCAGGAGGTACCTGCGTTTTCGGGCTGGGACTTTACATTATCAATTCTCTGCATTGCCCTTTGGCTTATCTACTGCGCCCAGGGTGTTCACAACGGTTCTGGCTCCAGTGATAGCCTTCTTACGTTTAAGAGGAATACAAATTTATCCATATTTGGACGATTGCCTGATTCTTGCTCAAGACAAGTACGAACTTCATCTACAGTATGTGATGGCAGTGTTAAGGTGCCTAGGGTATTCTGTGAACGAAACAAAGTCCAGTCTAGTACCCTCTCAGGAAATGTGCTTTCTGGGTGTGAGACTGAATACAGCTTCCCAGATGGCTTTTTTGACCCCGGACAAGCAAAAGAACCTTACTCTTTACTTCCGTCAATTGTCTCTACGGTTCAGGCTGACTGCAAGGACAGTCCTTCAAGCCTTGGGGTTCATGGCATCTTGTATTCTGGTGCTTCCCAATGCCAAACTGCATATGAGGAAGCTACAATGGTACCTCAAAATGTATGGCAGCAACACTGCCAAGATCTGGACACTGTCATTCAAATAATACCTTGCATTCAAAAGGAATTTTTGTGGTGGGCTCAGGAATGTCACCTAAACAAGGGACTCTCTGTGACCCGACCAGAGGAGAGTCAGATTTTAACGACAGATGCCTCGGACAAGGCTTGGGGAGCACACCTCAATGGAAAATGGGTTCAAGACACGTGGCCTGCCAGACTTCAACATTTACATATCAACTTGAAGGAGATGTTAGCAGTCCAATTTGCATTGATGGCTTTCAAGGATTTACTTCACCCAGGGCAGGTGTTGATTCAAACAGACAACACAACTGTCATGTGGTACATCAACAAGCAAGGGGGAACCCATTCGTACCCTCTTTGCAGGCAAGCAATGATTTTGTGGGAGACTGCTCTGTTTACACCTCAATCTTCAGGCAAGGTTTCTACCAGGAGCACAGAACTCCTTAGCAGATGTTTTGAGCAGACAGATAGTGGATCCCCACGAGTGGGAATTGGATCCTCGTGTATTTCGAAAATTGACAGTGATATGGGGAACTCCAGACATAGATCTGTTCGCTTCTCCACTAAATTTCCAGTTGCCAAAGTTTTGCACAAAAATGTTTCATCCCACAGCTTGGAAAGTGGATGCTCTATCATTCAGTTGGAGCAATCTTCACGTCTATGCCTTTCCGCCTCTGCCTCTCCTCCCCAAGGTACTCCTTGAAGGTCAGACAAGACAAGCCCTCCATGATTCTAATAGCTGCAGATTGGCCTCGACAGCACTGGTACCCTCTGCTGAGGAGTTTAGTACGGGAGCCTCCATGGCCTTTGCCTTCGAATCCGCACCTTTTGTCACAGGAGAGCAATCATTTCCTCAATGTCGGGATTCAGTCCCTGCATCTAACAGCCTGGCATATTCTGTTCTAGACCCTGGAGGGTCGCAGCTTCCACAACAAGTTTTGAATGTTATTTTGGAGGCCAGAAGGCCTAGTACAAGGAAAGTTTATGCTGATAAATGGAGGAGATTTTTAATTTGGAGCAAAACAAAGGGCTTTGATGTTTCCAGGCCTGATTTAAGTGTTTCTCTTCAATATCTTACAGAATTATTAGACAAGGGTTTGTCTTTCTCCTCTATAAAAGTTCATGCTGCAGCCATTTCTGCTCACTATGACTGTGACCCTCCATTATTCTCTCATCCTTTGTTTAAGCAATTTCTTAGAGGGCAAAGAACATAAGACCCCACGTGAGCTCCTACTCCTGCCTGGGATCTCAATTTTGTGTTGGAAAAACTTACTTTACCTCCTTTTGAACCTGCAGCTACTGCTGAGTTAAAGTTTTGTCTTGGAAGACTGCTTTTGTTGGCCATTACGTCTGCTAGAAGGGTTTCTGAATTACAGGCTCTTATGGCAGTTGAACCTTCCTAATTTTCATAAGGATAGGGTATCTCTGCGTACTAATCCTACTTTTATGCCTAAAGTGGTTTCAAATGTGGCCTTGAACCAATCAATTCATTTGCCTACTTTTTATGCAGATCCCCAAAATAAAGGGGAGAAAATTTTGCACACTTTGGATATTCACAGGCAGTTGCGTTATGAGCAGGACTAAAGGGTTCAGACAGTCTCAGCAGTTGTTTGTTTCTTTTGCTTTGGGTTCTCAGAGGAAACCTGTTTCAAAACAAACTATTTCTAAGTGGATTGGCTTTTGTATTGCTTTTTGTTCTCATCATGGTAAGGAGATTCCGGCGGGAATCGGACCTCACTCCACTAGGGCTACTGCCACTTCTACAGCTTTAAGGGGAGTAGCTACTAAAGATATTTTGGAAGCAGCTACTTGGAGTTCAGTGCATACTTTTTCTAAACATTACCACCTTCCTCTCTATTCCAAATCTAGGGCTGGGTTTGACACTGCAATCTTACAGGGCATTTTGGCAGCTCCCAATGCTTTGATTTTGCCAGCCCCCCTTTACCTCTGCTTTGGGATTCTACCCATATGTAAGGACTGCAGCAATGTGAGATGAAGAACATAGTACAGTTTTGTACCTACCATAAATGTAGATGTTCGAAGATCCACATTGCTGCAGTCCAATTTACCCTCCCTCCTTCCCCTCTGTAGTTTGGAATGGTTGTATGGTTTGGGTGGTAGCTGTTATTTGTACATGCCTTTTGGGAAGTATTCTATTTTTGGCTGTGGCCTTTCTTTTTAGGGCCTTCTGACATCTGGGGCAAGAAAAGACTGAAGATATGACGTCGGTCATGCGCTTTTATACCCTGACGCTCTGTCAGATCTGAGCGCCCATGACCGACGTCAGCCTAATACTTTGGTATTCGGGCCGACCGAGGACAGCGGACTACCCATATGTAAGGACTGCAGCAATGTGGATCTTCGAACATCTACATTTATGGTAGGTACAAAACTGTACTTTTTATACACCTGGCGTCATGGAAGAGAAGACAGCAACCGACGCATGACCCAAGACTTTGCAATTCAGGCTGACTGAGGGCAACCTGCCAGCAGATACCCAAATGTAATGACTGCAACAGTGAATACACACATTTATGGTAAGTGTACACAACTGTACTTTTCTAGCAATTTCTTACCCTGGTTGGCATTCCAGGCTTTGCCTGGCTGAGCAATTTTTTTGCAGAAGGCGAGACAACTGATGACCATACCTTTGCTTTATGCTGTTATACTGCAGCATGGAGTCGTCTAGGTATTGGAAGATAAAAGGTCATAGAGAAAGAGGAGTTTTGAAATTCTGTCTTGGATTCTGCCTGCAGCAGAAGTTACTGAAGTACATCTGCATTAACTTTACAAAATTATGGTAAACTGATATTTGGCTGGATTTGTGTGGTATGAGTTTTATGGCAACACTTGCGGACAGAGTATTCTGAAGTTGTGCTGCAGCAGTAATTGTCACTTGCGGTGGTTAGTGAATGTAAAAGGCAGTAGTAAAACTATACTTTCCTGTTGTATTGTACAACTGGTAGTTCATTAACTAGTGTGCCCATTATAAATAAAGCCTGCACCAGTCAAAGTCCAGTTGCCTGGACTTCTGTTAATATATGCTATGGCTTTCCAGTGTTCTTGAGCCAAGAGGTTGGGAAGTACGTATGGAGGGCAGAGAAAAATACAAGGAAAATCTGGTATGTTATTCAAGACTAAAACGTCCCTGATTTTTCCTTATATTTTTACTGTAGTACCTCTAAACTGTTGCTTTTTCCACTTTTCTTGTGGAAAAAGCAACGTGGATGTCTCCATTGCTTGCTTTCCAAAGCATTGATGTATTGCACAAATGTGGGAATGCAAGTCTCCTACAAATTTTGTTGTAATCAAAATTGCAGAACACAGAAAACGCAATGGTGCCATTATACAAAGGTAGGAGTTTAAATGTATAATAGCAGTAACCAAGTGGGTGTGGTATAGTGAAGATTTACCCATGGTTGCTTCACCTAGTGATTAAATCACACCAGCTGTGGGTAGATCTTCAGTATAGCACAACTACTCTGTTACCATGTTGCGGATAGCTGGATTTGGTGTTTACTAATGTGGAGCTGGTGAATGCCAAAGGGAATTTGTGTTTATCTAATGGAGATGTGAATGTAGTTCTAAGCTAGAAGACCAAGTTCAGAAGTATGATGAGAATTTTAATTGTAAGGGAGACTGCTGTAGTGTTCAAGTGTGCAAGTTTACATGGAGGTAAACTGGAGAATGATTATAACCAATGAAGCAAGTCTGTAATGGAAATCAGTGGTCCACAGTTACTGGGTCTTTTACATTTTAGTTATAAACAGAACACTGAGTGTAATTCCATGAATGGACAAGACAGTGAAACAGTTCATCAGGTTACTGTGTTTATGGAGTAAAAAAGGAAAAATTATAGAAATTTGTACACTTATTGACAGCCAGGATGTTTGAATGCTTTGTCAAGAGGACTAAGAATTCTCTAACTCTACTTTTTCATATGGGACGTACTTTCCTTATGTAAGGTACTCCTGTTTGTATATTTAGACTTTTGGCTTGTCTCATTAGGTTTGCACCTGTCTTCAGTGGAGACTGAGTGGTTTGCATGTGACTTATTAGGGTGCTTTAAACTTTTTTGTATGATATGCGTATGCCTTGATTTGTGAGTAGTAGGGAGATAGCAGTCTAGGTGAAATTAAGGGATAATTATCTTTAACCACCGAATTAATACATTTGAAATTAAATGAG
Organism: Protopterus annectens; assembly: GCF_019279795.1. NCBI lineage: Eukaryota > Metazoa > Chordata > Ceratodontiformes > Protopteridae > Protopterus > Protopterus annectens. The sequence continues at coordinate 477,923,240 of NC_056745.1, read as the reverse complement.
GCGAATTGTTTAGGCTGCTAGTTTAGTAGTTGGTAATGAAGTAACCATATCTCCAGGAAAGCTGTTGGAACAAGGCAGAGCTTAAAGGGACAAATCCCAGAGTTTAGGGTCTGAGTTAAGCTGAGTGAATTTGCACCCACTTCGCATCTTTCATTCCCACCCACAGTATTATTTTACACTTTAATATCCTGTAAATCCACAGTTCCAGTCTTGTTTCAGCTTCCAGGATAAACTATTTTTGATTTTTGTTCCCCTCAGACTTGCATTGGATAGGGAAACTATGCCCCCAGCTCCTGGCTTTTTAAAATAAAGCTGTGCCAGGGAATTTTTAAAAATTTTATATGTATAATCAGTCCACTCATGAAGTGCATTTGTCTAGTAGTCAGAAATCAGCACATATCAAACTAGAAGCTGAAAAAGGAACAAGTGTCTACTAATGCTCCAGCCTTCTGTCACGTACTTGCTTTCTATGGAATTACTAGCAGGTCAAAGTCACTACACCAGGCTAGTATTCAAAAATCAGAACCCCAATAAAACATGAAGTGAAAAAATAAGGAATGTTCTATTGTAGTATTTTTGCTGTGGGATCCACCACCTCAAGCGACCTGAACGTCTGCTCCTAAGCAGCCTGGTTGCTGCCAGGTGCATGGGATGTCTCACAGGGCCATAAACCAGGAGCCTTAAATGTGACATTTGCACACACAGACCTCTGAACTTCTCTGCTGCGGTCGAACGTCAGATCGATCACTTCGCTCCACTGATTTCAAGATGTCTAAAGATAAGTACCCCATTGGGGGAAAACTTTACTTTTGCTTGAGCTTTCATTGTTGCTGCTTCTTGGCAGTTTACTAGAAAGGGATGATGTAGGTGTGGACATCAAATTCTGCACAATGATGCCCACAAGCTTTGTTCTGCTTAGGCCAGGAACATGACCACACCACACCTGTAGCATCTGCCAGTTCATGCCAAAAACACTGGTCTGGCAGCTCTAACACTGGTCTGGCAGCTCTAAAACTTTACCTCAAGAAGGTTAAAACGCTTGGCCCTGTGTGGATCTGGAGTTGAGGCGGAGCCACCTAAAAAAGCCTAAGTTGCAAGACTTACCACTTCTACCCCCTCTGTCGTTGGCTGTCCCACCAGCCATAAATTTAGGGGTTGAGGGAAGTCAGCTGGAACCGGCATTGTCAGACTACCCTCGGGGAATCTGCCTTGGAAGCACCGGTACGCACGTCCTCTGAGGTAGTTCCGATGTTGGCTTTGACCGAGGTCGAGAGGGAACCAGGCTTCACCAGACGCCCATCCGTGGTCCGGGAATCCAAATCCTTGCCCACAGGCCAGATCCCTTAAACTAGGCCCTCTGTCTCTGCTAAATCAACTCCCCAGGAAAGGAAAAAAACTAAGCACCTGTCTGCTTCCTCTGAGGAACAACCAGACTGGCACTCCTTCTCCCTGTCTGCTGCAGGGTCTTTATGGCTCTTAGGCCTTCAGCATCCACAGCTGCCACATTGCCTGTCTTCAGCCCCAGGCCACCCTCAGTTGCTTCCATCCCTTTTACTCACACTGAGGAAGACTGCTCTTACTCCAGAGTCTGTCGCCTACTCATTTCAAGATGGCTTCCCCCTTGGACTGCTGCTCCCCAGATGACTGCCTAGAGGGCGAGACTTCCCCAAGTGTAATTAAAATGAGGGAATGCTTCAATTGGGATGCTACTCAGATAAGTCCAAAAAAGGTATTTTGAGTTGCTCCAGGTGGAATCACCCTCCCCCTCTGCTATCCCTCCTGTGATTCCAGCCTAACTGGATGCTTTTCCATCAGCATCAAAGATGTCCGTCACAACCATCAGCTCACAAAAGACCTGACCACTTTTATAAGGTCCCTGATTTCCTCAAAGCCACCATTAGCAGATCCTGCAGTTATTGCAGTGGCCCCTGACAAACTGTTCAGACTCGTACCTTCTTCCTCAGTCTTGCCTTCAGACAAGGACAGCAAGGTCATGGATAGACTGGGTAAAAAGATGTACACTGCGTCTGCACTGTCCTTTAGGGCTGTCAATTACCAGACTCGCATGGTCAAGTTATGGCCTAGACATGGGCCTCCTTGCTCTCCTCCATGCCTGACTCAACAAATCTCTGGTAGCATCTAAGCTGTCCTTGGCATTTCAGGTCGCCAGACAAAGTGCAGCTATGATGCAGCTGAGGCCTCTGCTAGGTCTGCAGCTTTAGCTTCAGTACTGCAAAAATGCTCCGTGCTTAGGCTTCATCCCCTTCCTTAAGATTTTAAAACCAAGATATTGGACTTACTCTGGACAACAAATTCCTTTTCAGCAAACAGTCTGCCGAACTATTTAAAAGCCTCCAGGAAGAAAGTAGGGAGTTGCAGGACCTAAAACACTTGCTGGTCTCCCCAGTTCCTAAATATTACAGGAATTGCCCTGCAAAAACCTTTGTCAGAGCCCCTGCTCCGGCTGCCTCCACCACTTCAGGCACAGAAAAGGGCTGAGGAAGATGCCCTCCCCAAGGACAGCCCCTCTGCCTCCCACCAGGCAGCCCTTTCAAGAGAATGTGCGACTGCCTCTGCCATCTTCCCGTCTCGGGCTGCTTAGTCTTCTTTGGAAAAAGTCACTTCAGATTGATGGATTTTGGCAATAGTGGGAAAAGGATACTTCATGCCCTGGCAATAAAAACCCATGCCACAAGGCATCCCTTTCCCTCCCAAAAAAACGCTTCACCTAATACCTCAGGCTATCCAAGAACTACTCGCCCAGAGGACCATAGAAACTGTTCCTTAGGGCAAGAGGGGGAGAGTGTTTTACTCCACGTTATTCCTGGTGCCAAAAAGGACTACCCTTGGAGGACCATCCTAGAGCTATCCTTCCTAAACCTCTTTCTGAAGGTCCCTTTAGAATATTATCACTTCAAAGCCGCCTTGCACTATATTACCACCCAAAGCTTCCATGGCCACTTTGGACCTGAAGGAGGTATGCCTCCATATTCCCATCCACCCAAGCTACAGGAAGTTTGTGTTTTGCTGAACCCTCTTCACTTTCGATTTACTGCCTTGGCCTTTGTGAAGACTTTCTGTGCAGTGGATAAACCCAAGTGCCTAACCCCAGCAGTAGCCCACTGCAGAACAAAGGGCATTCTAATCTACCTACCTAGATGACCTCATTTTAGCAGAAGACTAAGTCACCCTTGGGAATCTCCTTATATTATCCATGTCCCTGCTCCAGAGATTGATTCAGCCTCAACCTAGCAAAATCATCCCTCACTCCAGCATAGGACAAAACCTTCCTGGGCTGCAGAAAAAGGACAAGACTTAAGGGCTTCCTCAGGCCAAGGTATCCTCCCTAGTCTACCAATTCCAGGGCCACCTCCTGGTCACCCACCTCTAAGCCAGGCAGTTCATGCGCTTCCTAAGCCTCATGGCAGCCACAGTTCCCATGCTGCCACTTGCCAGGCTGGACCGGACGTTCCAGTGGTATCGGAAAAGTGAGTTCACAACACAGCCACCCCCTGGACTTTCAGGTGCCCTTCTTACCATGCCTGAAGACAGAACTGAGGTGGTGGAACCCAGGCCTACCTCTGTAACCTAAGAGTCCAATACAATCCATGCACACGGATGCCTCCGAGTGGGGAGCAACTATGAATAGCCTCAGGACACACTCCCTCCAGAAAGCATATCAGTGTAAGATGACTGCATTCCACCTAGCCCTGCAGGGCTTTCTCCCTCATGCAACCAGGACCCCTACAAATCTTCACAGAACACAACTAATGTGGTACATCAGATGGGTGGACCAGGTCTTCCGTGCTCTGCAGGGTAGCAGTGTAGGCATAGGGGTTGGCCCTTCAGTACAAATCACTGCAGACAGTCTGTATTCCATCCCAGGACAGCCATCAGGCATTGTGTGCATCGAGTGGATATTGCACAGAAATGTGTTCTTGCATATTGCCTGCTAACAGGGCACACCTCAAATTCTGTTTGCCTCTCCCCAAAACAGACAGTTGCAGCTTTTCTGCTCCAAGGATCCCTCCCCACTAGCCTGGAGTGGTTGCCTTCATCTCTTGAAAGGGAATGTTCCTTTATGCCTTCCCTCTCGTTCAGAAAGTCCTCCTAAAAATCAGGGGGGATAATCGAATTTTGCTGGGGACTACCTGTTGGCAAAGGCAGCATTGGTTCCCCCTTCAGTCTAAGGGCAATCACCAAGTTTCCTCAAGGTGGACCTGCTCACACAACAGAAGGATCATCTCGTCCACACCTGGAGGTGCTCTGCTTTAACCCTCTAGGTGATGAGCCTTTGATCATCTTTAGACATCACTACCCAGAGGACTGGCTGTCTAGCCTGTAGGAGGCATAGAAACCCAGTACCAAGAGGTCCTGTTTCCAAATGGTCTCCAAAGGTGAAGGGGCCACTTACAAGCAGATGGCCCTCCAGTCTTGACTGGTGTGAGCTCAGAAAATCAGACCTTTCATATTGATTATTGAAGGTCCACTTATCTGCCATTTGTCTGCTTACCTCTGGACCCACTTCTTTCCAGATTGGATGTCAAACTGTTCTTAAAAGGGGTTCTCCACCTTGGGCCACCAAAGAAACCTATTCCTTCACCTTGGGACCTAACTAGAAAAGCTCAATTGCTCCCTTTGAGCCAGCTAGTTCTGCTTCTCTGCGGATGTGCACATGGAAGACTGTCCTAGTAGCCCTCATCTTTGCTAGAAGGGTTTCAGAATTACAAGCATTAATGGCATACCCACTGTAAACGATCTGCCACAAAGATTGGGCATGGAGGAATTGAACAGTCGTGGTTAATGAGCTGTCCCTCAGTCTATTCACCTACTCACCTTTCTTTCCCCACAGAATGACTGCCCAGCAGGAAAATGATAGTCTGTGGGACCTGGGTATTCAAGCTCCTATGCAGAGGAGGAAAAATGTCCACGAATAAAATACCCTAGGGAAGCCAAGAACAAATGTATGACCAGGTAGGCTGCCTTAAAGGTATGGTGGTATGTCGGTGAAGAAGCTATGCGTACCAGAGCGCTTGTGGTTGAAGGCTGAGTAAAGCCTTTAGAAAGGCTTCGTATACAGGTCGTAGATGTTCTTCGTTCCCCATTGCTGCAGTCCTAACTATTGGGTATAGTCCGCATCCAGTCGGCCCGAATACCAGAGTATAAGGCTGACGTCGGTCAGGGCGCATTAGACTGACGTCAGTACGTCAGGGTACTAATGCGCATGACCGTCATATCCTCAGTCTTTTTTGCCGCATGGTCCGATGCAGAAGCAGTTTTGCGAGTGCAGGTTGGCGTTCTGAAATATTTCCGAAACCGGAGTTTCAGACCGAAACAGAGTTGGCTAAGTACCCGTTAGAACATTTTGGTTTTTCTTGCCTCAGTATTTTACCGGATGTCAGAAAAAGTGAATAACTGTATTTCTTGTGGGAAACAGATACCTCATAGGGATTACCATACCTTGTGTATACCTTGTTTAGGGCCTGAGCACGACGTTGTTGGTTGCCGCTCTTGTGCTAGGTTTAACAAACGCACTATTAAGAGGAGGTTAGACTGTGCCAGGTTAGTGTTTGGGAAGCGTTGCAATTATAAAATGCCGTCGGATGCTCCGGAAGCGCAAGGACAAAACAGCGAAGCCTAGGGTTGATGAACCGGCAGTCCCGGACGTCGGTTCTTTAGAAGGCTCAGTGGAGCCAGAGGTTTTGCCAGGAGTTTCCATGGAGTCCCAGGCAGAAACTCTACTGTTACAGGATCGCCTTCTCAGGAGGTAGGCCAGGCTGAGGGGCTTCTCAGGTGACTGTTCTTCCCTCTCTTCCCAAGGTAGTTAGAGCCTCTCCTTCTGTTGCCAAAACTTCTTTGAGAGGTAGGCCTAGTTCAGCTTCAGTGGGGGCTTCTCCTAGCATTTCGGGTTCTGTACCTAAGAAACATATGCTTAAAATGGCAGAAGATTTGATTACTATGATTAGAGGTTCTATGCCCCCGCCTGATAAGAGGCCTAGGGTGGAACCGGAGTTTGATAGTTTTGAACAGTGTTCAGAGGCTTGAGTCTTCTGCGGAAGACTTGCAGGAGTTATCCTACTTATTCTGATTCTGATGTGGATGATTCCACTCCTACAGCTTCTCCTCCTGAGGATTTCTCATTTTCAGAGACTCTGCATTCCATGAGGGAGCACTTTAAATGGGAAGGCCAGGATTACTCTGATTCCAGGAAAAGGCTTAGGGAATTCTTGTTTTTACCCCAGCATAGGCCCTTAGCTATTCCTCCTGTGTTGAATGTGGTGGAAGATGTTTTGCAGAGGCTTCCCTGAACCCTGACTCTTTGCCTCCTGCTCCTGTTAAGCCTGATAGGTATTATAGGGTGCCCGAAGCTCATAAGTATTTGTTTAAGAGTCCTAGCCAGAAACTATTTCTCAAGGGCCTAAAGGTGTTAAAGCTTCTGTGGTTAAAAATCCTGTTCCCACTGATAGAGGCAAGGGCTTTGGATAGGTGGGAAAGAAAGTGTATACTTCTTCCACTCTAGCCATGAGAGCATTGAATTGTCAGTTTCACATGCTAAAATATCAGAATTATCTCCTTTCACAATTGAAATCTAAGGTGGATGCTTTGGCGGAAGGTATTGAGTGTAAAGAGTTGCTGGATTTGGTTCATGTGTCTGAACAAGTGGGTAAGCATTCTTTGCAATGTGGTTTTGATGCTGTACAGGCCTCCTCGAGGGTGGCTGCTACTAGTTCTGTTCTTCACAGGCATGCCTGGTTGAAGGATCAGAATTTAGCTGAGCATGTTAAGACAAGGATTTTGGATGCTCCTTTACAGTCTGTGTTTGGATCGCCTGTGGAAGCAGTTTTAAAGAAAATGGAGGACAAAGCTAAGTCTATGCAAACTGTTAAAGATTTTTTGCAGGTGCAGCCACCGAAGTTTAGTAGAAATTGGCCTGCTAAAGGGTGGACATATCCTGCTTATGATTCCCAGTCTAGGGGTAGGTCTAGACGTGGTAGGGGCAGGGCTCAAGGTTCTTTTAGGCCTAGAACAGGGAGTTCACCTGCTCAGACTTCTGGTGAGGGCAGGGGTCAGTCCTTTCGTAAACAGACCCAATGACCTGTCTTTTCAGCTGCCAGTAGATTCCCGTCTGGCAGCTCCTTTGGGAGGAAGACTGTCTCTTTTCAAAGAAAATTGGGATTTAATTACTCAAGACAAATGGGTGTTGGATATCATTCACCACGGTTACAGATTTTATTTCCATACAATGCCCCTTTCAAAGGCATGCCAGACGTTCCTCCTCCACAAAGAAAAGAGGCTCACAAGCAAGTTTCTCAGTTACTCCAGATAGGGGCCATTCAGCCAGTCCCTGTATCAGAAAGGGGCCTAGGATTTTATTCTCGCCTGTTCCTAGTACCAAAGAAGGGGAACACGTGGAGACCAATTTTGGATTTATCCCTCCTCAACACTTTTCTGGACATTCCCAAGTTCAAGATGTTGACGTTACAACAGCTTTTACCTCTGCTGGGCAAAGGTCACTGGATGGTAACTTTAGATCTCAAGGAAGCTTACCTTCATGTGCCTATAAGGCTAAGTTGCAGGAAGTATCGTTTCGAGCTGGAAATTCTCATTATCAGTTCTCTGCATTGCCCTTTGGCTTATCTACTGCCCAGAGTATTCACAAAGGTTCTGGCTCCAGTGATAGCTTACTTCAGGCTTCAAGGAATTCAAATCTATCCTTACTTGGACGACTGCCTGATTCTGGCTCAAGAAAAGGAAGACCTTCTACAGCATCTGGAACATGTCATAGCAGTGCTAAGATGCCTAGGGTATTCTGTCATCGAAATAAAGTCCAGTCTAGTACCCTCTCAAGACATGTGCTTTCTGGGTGTGAGACTGAATACAGCAGCCCAGATGGCCTTTTTAACCCCGGACAAACAAAAGAGTCTATCACTTTACTTCCATCAACTATCTCATCAGTCCGTGCTGACTGCAAGGACAGTCCTTCAAGCATTAGGGTTCATGGCATCTTGTATTCTGGTGCTTCCCAATGCCAAACTGCATATGAGGAAGCTACAATGGTATCTCAAAAATGTCTGGACACAGCACTGCCAGGATTTGGACACTGTCATTCAAATAATACCTTGCCTTCAAAAAGAATTTCTGTGGTGGGCTCAGGAATGTCACCTAAACAAGGGACTCTCTGTGACCCGGCCAGAGGCGAGTCAGATTTTAACGACAGATGCCTCGGACATTGCTTGGGAGCTCATCTAAATGGAAAGTGGATACAAGACAAGTGGCCTGCCAGACTACAGCATCTACATATCAACATGAAGGAGATGTTAGCAGTCCAGTTTGCATTAATGGCTTTCAAGGAGTTACTTCTTCCAGGGCAGGTGTTGATTCTAACAGACAACACAACTGTCATGTGGTACATCAACAAGCAAGGGGAACACATTCTTATCCTCTATGCAGGCAAGCAATGATTTTATGGGAGACTGCTAAGCTTGCAACTAACTCTTCAGGCAAGGTTTCTGCCGGAGCACAGAACTCCTTAGCAGATGTGTTAAGCAGACAAATCATGGATCCCCAGTGGAAACTGCATCTTCATGTATTTCGAAAATTGACAGTGTCATGGGGAACTCCAGGCATAGATCTGTTCGCTTCTCCACTAAACCACCAGCTGCCACAGTATTGCACAAAGGGGTTTCATCACACAGCTTGGAAAGTGGATGCTCTGTCTTTCAGTTGGAAAAACCTTCATGTGTATGCCTTTCCTCCTCTGCCTCTTCTTCCAAAGGTACTATTAAAGGTCAGACAAGACAGGCCAAGGATGATTTTGATAGCTCCAGATTGGCCTCGGCAACACTGGTACCCACTACTACGGAGTCTGGTAAGGAAGCCTCCATGGCCTTTACCTCTGATTCCTCATCTGTTATCTCAGAAGGATGGTCATCTGCTCAATGTCAAGCTTCACTCTCTCCATCTAACAGCCTGGCATCTTCTGTGTTGAAACACAGCAGGTCTCAACTTCCTCAACAAGTTTTAAATGTGATTATGGAAGCTAGAAGACCTAGTACAAGGAAAGTGTAAAAATGGAAGAGATTTTTATTTTGGAGTACAGCGAAGAATTTGCAGGTTTCTGAGCCTAATTTGAGTGTGGCTCTTCAATACCTTACTGAGTTATTGGACAAAGGTTTGTCCTTCTCTTCCATTAAGATTCATGCTGCAGCAATTTCAGCTCACTATGATTGTGACCCACCATTGTTTTCGCATCCTTTGTTCAAGCAGTTTCTTAGAGGGGCAAAGAATATAAGACCCCCACGTAGAGCTCCTACTCCTGCTTGGGATCTCAATTTTGTGTTGGAAAAACTTACTCTACAACCTTTTGAGCCTGCGGCTAATGCTGAATTGAAATACTTGTCATGGAAGACTGCTTTTCTGTTGGCTATTACTTCTGCGAGAAGGGTGTCTGAGTTGCAGGCCCTTATGGCAGTAGAGCCATTTTTGATTTTCCATAAGGATAGGGTATCATTACGTACTAATCCTTCCTTTATGCCTAAGGTGGTTTCTAGTGTGGCTTTAAACCAAACTATTCATTTGCCTACTTTTATGCAGACCCCCAAAATAAAGGGGAAAAGATTTTGCACACTTTAGATGTACACAGGCAATTGCGTTATTATTTAAGCAGGACTAAGGATTTTAGGCAGTCTCAGCAGTTGTTTCTTTTGCTTTGAGTTCACAGGGCAAGCCTGTGTCAAAACAAACTATTTCTAGGTGGATTGGCTTTTGCATTGCATTTTGTTATTCCCATCATGGCAAGGAGATTCCAGCTGGGATTAGGCCTCATTCCACTAGGGCTACTGCCACTTCAACAGCATTTCTAAGGGGGGTGGCAACTAAGGATATTTTGGAAGCAGCTACTTGGAGTTCAGTGCATACTTTCTCTAAGCATTATCACCTTCCTATCTACTCTAAGTCTAGGGCTGGTTTTGCCACAGCTGTTTTGCAAGGCATGTTGTCAGCTCCTGCTTCTTTATGATTTGCCAGCCTCCCTTACCTCTGCTTTGGGATTCTACCCAATAGTTAGGACTGCAGCAATGGGGAACGAAGAACATAGTACAGTTTTGTACCTACCATAAATGTAGATGTTCGAGGATCCCATTGCTGCAGTCCAATTTACCTCCCTCCTTCCCCTCTGTCTTTAGGGGTGGTTGTGTAGGTGAGGTTACATGCTTATATTTTTGTATATATTCTTGTATATATTGTACATATTTTTGGTGCAGGTATTTTGGGCCTTGTCTTTTTAGGGTCTTCTGACATCTGGGGCAAGAAAAGACTGAGGATATGACGTCGGTCATGCGCATTAGTACCCTGACGTACTGGCGTGAGTCTCGCCTGACCGACGTCAGCCTTATACTCTGGTATTCGGGCCGACTGGATGCGGACTATACCCAATAGTTAGGACTGCAGCAATGGGATCCTCTAACATCTACATTTATGGTAGGTACAAAACTGTACTTTCCGGCTGGTCAGGTCGCCTGGTGAGAGGAACTGCTGGTGTGGCAGCTAATCAAAGATGAAACACAGAATAAACGGACAAAACAACGTAAATGTGGCTCTGCTAAGGAGCTCTGCTCACCTTGGTAGCAAAAAAACGTAATCGAAGTTCAGATTCTAGAAGGTAGTACTTGAAGTAAAAAGTACCGGAAGTACAATCACCATCGAAGCATAGTTCCTTAATGGAAAGAGTGATCCTTAGGATTTCCTTTTGCGTACCTGGGGGGGTGTCGGTGGGAGCCAATCAAGTGTGGGTGAAAACCTTTATTGTGATTTGGGCACGACAACTTGACATCTAACCTTACAATCTGATAGGTTAGATACCCTGAGCCAGCTCATATGTGGTTAGTAGAATCACTCTAAACCTACAATAGTGAAGTTTGGAGATTAGTTAAAATTAGCTTAAAAAAAAAAAAATGTAGGTAACTAAAAATAGTCTTGCTGGGAAAAACAACCCTTGCTGGTAAAATACATTTAGGCTACACTTTTCGAAATCTTAGGATGGTGGACTACCTAAGAGCATAATAAGCAAAGCTGAGCATACTAGAGAAATGGCAACAACATGTATGTAAAATAACATGCATGTAAAATAAGAAACAGGCTAGAAAACCAAAAAATAAGACCAAAAAGTAAGAACCAGGCTAGATATCCAAAAAATAAGATAGAGAAACTAAAAAGAGAAACAAAATGGTTAAAAAAATTCTTAAATGGATATTAATAGAAACTAATGTATTAAGATATGGAATTGAATGAGGGCTGTTAATTAAAAAAAACAATCTTAAAGGCACTGATATGTAACCTGAAAAGCTAGAAAGACACGAAAAAAAGTAATACTGAACCATTGTAGAAAATATGAAAAAGAAAAAAATATATATTTTAATGAACCATTGACCAAAAACAAATGAGTCTGAATTTGCCAGGGGGGGGGGGGGGGGGATGAGACCATGGGCTGGAGGTAGACTGGTGAGATCAAAACTGGCTGTCACGAAAGGTAATATTTCGTTGGTAAATCTGTCAGAGGTCCAGGCGCAGAGGTTGTGGTATACGGTGCATCTTTCTGAGATGCAAGACTGGGGTCAAAGATTCCGCATAGTTAAGGCCTGGTCTTTTCTTGCCTGCAAACGTATTTGCCACTCGAGTTCCCTCTTAAGCAGCGAGTTGTGGTCCCCATCTTGTGGGGATTTAGGGATGTGTTCAAGAACATAAAATTTGAACGTATTGTGTCCTAGGTTCCTGAGCATGCACTGCCAGCTGGTTTGTCACTTTCAAGTATTTTGTCATGCAGGTGTTTTGCTATCCTCGTTTTAAGGGAGTTGACTGTCTTGCCCACATAGAAAGCATTGCATTTGGTGCATGCTGCCCTGTAAACCACTCCTGTGACATTGCAGTCGCCTCTGACATTAGGTGTGTAGTGTCTCCTACCATTGGGGCAGTAAATGCCTGCAGCACAGCTCATGTGTCTACAGTAATGGCAGGGAGGCTCACTGCAGGCAAAGGTACCAGGGTTGTCAAGTTTAACTTGGCAGGGGTGTTTCAGAAAGTCCCTAATGCTTCTCCCTTTTCTGGCTGTGAAGGAGGGTTTCTCTGGAAAAATGTGGCCAAAAGACCTGTTTGTGATGATGGGCCACAATTGTCCATTACGATCTGGATGATGTCTTTGTAGTCCATAGAGAAGTCCAGGATGCAGTTGAACTGGAATCTAGTTTTTGGGGTGGTCTGGATCCTGGTGTCAGAGCCCTAGGGGTGCCAAGTTGGTGCTGGCTGATGATGGGGTTGAGGATCCTGTTTAGCCCTTCTGAGTAGCCTCGGGCTGAAGTCATTTGTAACTTTCGAATGTTGGTCAAGAAATCAGTCAGGTCCTGGGAGACTCGTGCTATACGGATCCGTTGCGATTAATCACACTCACCTTCTGTTTGAAGGGGTGCGTACTGGTGGCATGCAGAAAAGTTTACTCTAGTGGGTTTTTGATAGAGGCTGTCAGTGTGGTGGAGCTTTGTTTCTTCCTCTGGTAAAGATACAGAAATTCGATCTCTGTACTTTGCTGGTAAAATGCAGGAATGCGGTGGTATAAATGAGGAATTCCTCCAGTTCAACCTGGTTACCCTTCCAAACCAGGAAAATGTCGATAAACCTGTAGTAGCACGCTATGTTAAAGGTGGTTTATGGTGCTGCATGTGACGTCCCACGTACCTGGCAGCAACCAGCCTTAAGCTTTTGAATAGGAGCTGACATTCGGGGTCTCCTGAGGCGGAGGATCCCCCTAGTAAGTATACTGCAACATGGAAGAGGACATCTATGGTTATAAGATTTTGCACACCTATTTTCCACTGTTTGCCTGACCTCTTTCTTTATGTAGATGGCCAGGATTCACAATCCGGACATATAAGAAAAATTCTTCACTAATATTTTAAAAGCCTTGTGTTGCTGATGAGCTTTCTAGAATAGCAGCAGCAGTCGGGTCATAAAATGCATGAAAGGCTACTTTTCTATATGGGTAAAATCCAGAGATTAATGAATGGCTCAAAGGCAGAATCAAAAATCTCTGGGACTCTCCCTAAGAATGGAACCACGAATGAGCTGAAATACGAAAGAAAAAGCTGCAATGCTAAGACTGATATGAATACAGGCCAATTGCTTTACAAGTTCATGTCAATTATGGTAGCAAAGATGTTATCTTGCCTGTAAGTCAACTGTGAAGGTTTTATATGAAAAAGGCATGAATATGAAACCTTCACAGATATGGTTTGGGTCCAGTGGAAAACATTTGCAAAGCATATTTTGGGAGTCTGTACAATGCAACAGTGATTGCAGATGTTCATTTGGATCCTATTTCTGTAAGACTACAAACCTAACTTATCAAGGACTCAGTTGGTGTCAAAAACATTACTGAAGTGTGGTGAATTTCCACTTGGTGTGTTGTCACTAGTGGTTATTTTCCAAAAGATACTAAAGACAAATTTGTTTGCCTGAGCAAACCTAATCTCTTTCAGGAGGAAATGTCTTCTGCTTAATGTTCGGATTGGGGGGGGTACAAATTAACTGAAGACATTGAGAGGATGGAGCAGTCAGTATTACATCAAATAACCTTCTAGCTAACGCATGGATGTTCGTGTTACTCTGCTGCAGTCATCACACTTGGGTTATCCTGTCGTCAGGCGGTCCCGCAGTCGGCCTGAATTCCAAAGTCTTGGTCCGGCGTCTGTTGCTGTCGCCTCTTCCCTGACGTCAGTGCGCCAGGGGTATATAAGAGGCATCCAACTCCATTTTATTCAGTTTTTCTTGCTGCGCGGTGCCCAAAGCAGAAGCAGTTCGCAAGTGCTGGTTGGCCGACACCTGAGATTTTCGAATAGTTTCAGTCCGAAGTCTTCAAAGCTAAGTACCCCGTTGGGGAACCTTTTCTTGCCTCAGTCCCATGTCAGAAAGTTGACAATTGCATTTCTTGTGGGAAGCAAATACCTCATAAGGACTTTCATTCTTTTTGTATACCTTGCCTAGTCCCAGACCGTGGCGTCACTGGTTGTCGGTTTTGTGCTAGGTTCAATAAGTGAACTATAAAGCGACGCTTTGATTTCACACTACACTACTTCTGTAGTCGGCTGCTCCAACGGCATAGTGTAATTAATTTCCTGCCGGTGTGCATAAAAAACGCAAAGATAGACAGGCAGCCTAGATCCAAAACAGACTCCGAGGCCTCGGCTGGGCCAGTCGCCGGTTCTCCGGTTTTCAATGAGGCACCTATGCAGCCCCTAGCTACCACAGAATTGGATCCCCAGACCGTTTTGGATTCTCTAGCAGAGTTCTAGGCCGAGGCAGCCATTTTCTTTAGGCCCTACCGACATTGCAGAAGCCGGTGCTGTAGAAACACCTTCAGTTTCTGAAGGTGTCGTCAGACCGACTACTCTCACCATAAAATCTTATGCTAAGCTTAAGACTCCTCTAAAACCAAAAAAAGACCACTTCAGTCTCCAGTTCGAGGCCCCATGCCTAAGAAACAGATGCTTAAAATGGCTGAAGATTTGATTTCTTTAATCAGCCCCCCCCCCCCCTGACAAAAGGCCTAGACAAGAGGAGGATTATGCCTCTGATCAAGTATCTTTCCTCAAGCTCTTCTGAGGAACAGGATTACTTTCCTCCTTATGAAGATTCTGATGCTGAAGATTCCATTCCCTCTGCTTCTCCCCCTGAAGACTATTCCTTTGGGGAAACCATAACATGAGGGAACATTTCCACTGGGAAGGTCAGGACTACTCAGACTCTAAGAAAAGGCTCCGAGTTTCTTTTACTCCCCCAGCACAGACCACTTGCTATCCCCCCAGTTGTGGATGATGTTTACTTGGAATCTAGTCTAAATCCAGATTCTCTGCCTCCTGCTCCAGCCAAACCAGATGGATACTATAGAGTGCCTGACTCTCAAATTCCTTTACAAAAGCCCTGTTGCTGATCCAGAGACTATCTCCCAGGGTCACAAAGGGGCTAAGGCTTCTATGGCTAAAAATCCTGTACCCTCTGAAAGGGACTCCAGAGCACTAAATAGGTGGGGGAAGAAGGTTTACACCTCAGCTACTCTAGCTATGAGAGCACTAAATTGGCAGTTTCACATGCATAAATACCAGCAATTCCTAATGTCTCAAATAAAACAAAAGATGAGCACGCACCCTCAACAGTCTGAATTCAAGGAAATGCAGGATCTGTTGCATGCAGCTGAACAGGTGGGCAAACATACTTTACAATGTGGATTTTGATTCCTTGGAAGCTTCCTGTAGAGCAGCTGTTACTGGGTCTGTTATACGTAGGCATGCTTGGTTAAAGGAACACTCTGCCTGATCATGTTAAAGCAAAGTTACTAGATGCACCCTTACAGCAGGATGTCTTATTTGGGGTTAAAGCAGAAGAGGTTTTAAAGAAAATGGAGGATAAGGCAAAATCTATGCAGACTGTCAAGGATTTCTTACAGGTACAGCCCCCACGCTTCAACAGAAATTGGCCAACAAAAAATTGGTCCTTTCCATCTTCTGACAGACCACAGAGGGGTAAATACAGGCGCCCAAGGGGCAGAGGACAAGCACAAATCCCTTACAAACCTCGCCAGTGGGGCAATGCAACACAGAAGGGAGGAGAAGACTGGTCCCAAACTACTAGAAGGCAAATACAATGACTTAACCCTCAAACTGCCAAGCAGATCTCTCTTGGCAGCTCCCTTGGGAGGAAAATTAGCACTTTTTGCAGACAACTGGCACATCGTCACAAAGGACAAATGGGTCCTAGACATCTCACAAGGATACAGATTCCATTTCCACACCTTGCCAAGGATAAAAGGAATGCTAAACCTGCCACAAAATCAATGGGCAGAGGCACAAAAACAAATTACAGCTCTCATGGACATGAGAGCCATTCAACTGGTACCTACACAGGAGCAAGGCCAAGGATTTTACTCAAGGCTTTCTAGTTCCCAGAAAGGACAATGCTTGGAGACCCATTCTGGACCTTTCAATTCTAAACACCTTCTTGCAAGTACCCAAATTCAAGATGCAAACACTTCAGCAGCTTCTTCCCATGTTGGGCAAGAAAGCTTGGCTAGTAACGTTGAACCTCAAGGAGGCATACCTGCATGTCCCTATCAGACAAAATTGCAGAAGATACCTCCATTTCATTGCAGGTTCAACCCATTACCAATTCTCTGCACTGCCCTTTGGCTTATCTACTGCGCCCAGGGTCTTCACAAAATGCCTGGCACCAGTAATTGCATACTGCAGACAAAAGAGGAATTCAAATATACCCATACCTGGACTGCCTCATCCAAGCAGAAAGCAAGGACATTCTTACATCATCTGGCTTTTGTAAAACACCTAAGTTGCCTAGGGTACACAGTAAACGAAAATAAATCAAAACTAGTGCCCTCACAAAATGACATTCCTGGGTGCCAGCTTAAATACAACGGCCCAGATGGCTTATCTGACGCCAGACAAACTACAACTAACTCAATACTTCAAAACAATGGCAACAAAGACCCAACTCCCTGCAAGAAAAATTCTGCAGGCCTTGGGCTTCATGGCATCTTGCATACTAATACCATTTGCAAAACTGCATATGAGGAAATTGCAATGGTACCTAAAAAGCGTATGGACTCCACACAACCACAGCTTGGAAACAATACCACTCATTCACTGCCTTCAACAGGAGTTTCTATGGTGGTCATAGGCATGTCACCTCAACAAGGGTCAGCCTTTCACCTTACCCCCAGCCAGGCAAACTATGACAACAGATGCATCGGACTATGCCTGGGGGGCACACATGGCAGGATGGTGCATTCAAGGCATATGGACTGCAGATCAAAGGAATCTGCACATCAATCAAAAAGAAATGCTAGCTGTACAGAATGTCCTGACAGCCTTTAAGGACCTCTTACATCCAGGACAGCTTATCATAAGGACAGACAACAGTTATGTGGTACATAAACAAACAAGGGGGTACACACTCCTACCCTCTATGCAGGCAAGCAATGACTTTGTGGAACACAGCACTGGCTTACCAAGTTCAAGTACAAGCTCAATTCCTGCCAGGAAAAAAGAACACATTGGCAGACTGCCTAAGCAGAAACATCATGGATCCCCACGAGCGGAAACTGGATCCACAAGTATTTGCAATGATAACTCAAAAAGGGGGCACCCAGACATAGTTTTGGGGGCTGGCAAACAGGTCCATTAGCTAACAAAATTTTGCACAAGGTCATTTCGCCATCAAGCTTGGAAAGTGGGCGCACTCTCATTCAGTTGGAAAATGCTGACAGTATATGCCTTCCCTCCATTGCCCCTTCTCACAAAGGTGCTGCTGAAAGTCAGGATGGAGAGACCCCGAATGATACTCATTGCCCCAGACTGGCCACGCCAGCACTGGTACCCACTATTAAGGAATATGGCCCAGGGCCCACTATGGATTTTACCACAAATTACTCATCTGCTCACACAGCAAGACAGTCACATTCTACACAGCCAGCTCAAAACCTTAAACTTGGCTGCATGGCAAATCACCTAAGCAACCAGCCAGCTCCTCTTTCACAAGCTGTTATGGATGTTATTCTGGAGGCCAGGAGGCCCAGCACCAGGAAAGCCTACTCAGACAAATGGAAAAGGTTTTGCGCCTGGAACCAAGGTAAAGGCCAAAATACCCTTCAGTAGGACATACCTCACATTCTGCAATATTTAACTGAGATGTTTCACAAAGGGCTTTCTTCATCTATTAAAATCCACGCCTCAGCTATTCCAGCTCACTACAACATGGATCCTCCCTCACTTCTAAGGCAATTTCTCAGAGGCCAAAAACATTAGGCCTCCCAGGAGAGCACCAACACCAACTTGGGACCTCATTTTTTTTTCTAGAAAAACTTATGCTACCTCCTTTTGAGCCAGCTTTCTCAGCTGACTTAAAGTTTGTATCATGGAAGACTGCCCTGCTGCTAGCAATTACTTCAGCCAGAAGAGTCTCAGAGCATCAGGCTCATGACGGTAGAGCCTTTCCTCATTTTTCATCAAAACAGAGTTTCTCTACGAACTAACCCCTCCTTTATGCCTAAGGTGGTATCCAGTGTGGCTCTAAATCAAACCATCCATTTACCCACCTTTCCAAACCCGCAGAACAAAAGAGAAAGACTCCTGCATTCCTTGGACATTCACAGGCAGCTACGTTACTACTTGGATAAAACTAAGGTTTTCAGCAAATCGGACCAACTTTTTGTATCCTAATGCTTGAGCATCACAAGGAAAGGCTATCTCAAAACAGACCATTTCCAAATGGATAGGACATTGCATACGTTTTTGCTACACCCACCATGGAAAACCAGTTCCTGCTAGCATTAGGCTCCACTCCACCAGGGCAGCAGATACATCTACAGCCTTCCCAGGGGGGTGCCTACCAAGGATATTCTAGAAGCTGCAACTTGGAGTTCAGTACACACCTTCACCAAACACTATCACTGACCACTTTACTCTAAGACTAGAGCTGGCTTCGGCACTGCAGTTTTGCAGGGCCTTCTAGCCTCCTCTAACCCTGTTTGACTCCACCTCCCATCCTTAGCTTTGGTTTTCTACCCAAGTGTGATGACTGCAGCAGGGTAACACGAACATAATGTTAAAGTGCATACCCTGCTGCAGTCCAGGTTACCCTCCCTCCATCCCCTCAACTAGCTGAACGTATCTCTACCACTCTATCCTATGCTACCTCTGTGGTGTATTTGCTTGTGCCTAAGGGTATTGTTTTATTTTTATATAGCTATATGTATTTATATATAGATATATATTTTGCCTACCTATTGGGGGCACCTGACATCTGGGGCAAGAAAAACTGAAGAAAATGGCGTCTGATGCCTTCTATACCCCTGGCGCACTGACGTCAGGGAAGAAGCGACAGCAACCGACGCCGGACCAAGACTTTGGAATTCGGGCTGACTGCGGGACCGCCTGACCGCAGGGTAACACAAGTGTGATGACTGCAGCAGGGTATACACTCTAACATCTACATTTATGGTAGGTACAAAACTGTACTATTTAATGTAACTATTTTTTAGTGCTAATCAAATGTCTAATATTGTATTTTACATTAATGGAGCTTTTCTCCCCGGGTCTCTGCTGAAAACGGGCTACCAAGCCCAATCAAACACTAACAAATGCAAAATAAAAAAAACTGAAGTGTGGAGAAAGAAAGTAGAGATGCATTTCACTGGTCAGGTAGTTCAACTAGAACAAGCTGTGCACCAGTGTGCCATTTGTAGTGCATACCATAATCCAGAAGTATTGGCATACTCTGTACAAGAACAGCTATAGAAGTAGTCACCGCTTTTTCATTTGTGTGCTGATGACAAGCTGAGAAAGTTAAGTGCAAGTATTTTTTGCCACAGTCATGTACGCAAAAGCGGAAATCTTTGCCCTTTCACACAACCTGAATTTCTGACTTTTGTACTGCAGATTTAGATATGACATTTGTCCTGTCTTCACTGCACACAGTTTAATGGCCAAGTAGGGTTTTCCCACACAATCTAGAGAAACTTTTGTGCATTGTCCTCTGTGTGGGAGTGTAGGAATAGCCCCACTGCAGGGGCCATTATTTATTTACTTTTGTTTACCGAGAAATTCCGACTGGATGCAGGTCCTTTTTCATCGGATGCCCGGGGAGAAAATCTCGTGTACGAGAGATACAAAGTTGCAGCAATAGTGAACAGCATTACAGGTTGGCTTTAATACAAGATATTATCAGCAGTATATACAGTAAATGTTGATGGGACTAGGTTCTTTTCCTCTTGGTTATTAATGTTGGGATAGATAAGTGAATTTACTTTTAGTAATGCAAATTGGTACAAAATAAATAATGCTGGACTGGTACTAATGTAAGCATTTGAAGGCTTGCAGTCTGCTGAAGTTCATAAAGCAGCTGAACCAAGGCCCTGTCTTTAGGAGAGGTGATTTTAGGCATTTGCAGATGCAGTAAAGGTCAAGGAAGGGGAGAAATTGTTTGGCAGCCAATGCTCTTAAAACAGATTTAAGAATGGTAGAGGTTCTACATGTTCTTGAAAAGATGCAGAGCAAGAACTGTTCCAGAATTCCAGTGACAAGTCTTGGCTACTCCAAATTTAGAAAATAAAATGAGGAAACTAGCCAGGTAGGTGAGCAGTCTGAGCTGCTCATAATTTTGAAGGAATACCAAACTGATATGTGAGGATAATTTACTTTTACTGGGAAGTTGGAAAAACAAGACCCCCCCTTCTTCCCAAATCTAAGTATTAGAACTGAACTGTATAAAAAGAAGAAAAGATTGAATCATAGGAAAAATGAATTCTAAGGTAAGAAATGGCAAGTGTGAGATGACTACATTTTGTAGCTTCTAGCTCATTTTATGATCCTAAAAGATACAGATGTTGCTCTAGGTAGCTTGGGAGGAGGGAAGGGTGTATGTAGGTGGGGGTGGATTTTAGGACGAGAAGAGCACTTGAATTGAAGCATTTACATCATGGTTTACAGAAGTTGAGTTCTCTATGGATGTCATCTAATGAAAATGTGCTACTCTAAATCAAAAATTAGGATATAAATAGTACTGGTCTCTAGCCCTTTAATTTTAGTCATTTAGATTTATGGCTTTTTGTATTTTTGTATAGTTTAAAAGGATAATTTTCATGATTTCACTTTAAGTAGGTTGTCAGTGTACATTAAATTAGTATTTAACTAGAAATTAATAGGGGTGTAGCGAGAGGTGCATAGGTACAAACACCTACCTGTAGAAAGTATACATTTCTGAATTTGTAGAGGTTGAAGTACCCCCTAATATTGTGTATCCTAACATGGGCGTTGCCCCTACTGTTACAAGCTGGATTACACTATATGCTAGTTGGTCCTGTGGAACTTGGAAACTCTCAAGTTTGCATTAATGCAGTTTTAGCAGCTGTGAAACTTTCTGCAAAAAGATGTATATAGTTTGTATAGATATTTTAGTATTTGCAGATAATTTTGTGCTTCAGATATTAGATGCTTCATATCTTAACATGTAAATATGAAATGGTTTTTCAGAGTTTCACACTAGAATTTCACTTTGAACCCAACGAGTTCTTTTCAAATGAGGTATTGACAAAACAGTACAAGATGAGGTCAGAACCAGATGAATCGGATCCATTTTCATTTGATGGACCAGAAATCATGGGATGTACAGGGTAAGTGCATTTACCATTTCTGCAAATTAGTTGAGTGCAGCATACATTTTCATGTACCAGAGATGTGGCTTTATGAATGGGGATACTTTGGAAACTTAAGGATTGTTACAGCACTATTGACTTCTTGCTGCTTCAGAAGGTACATGAGTTTATGAGCCTTATTGTATGCCTCCAAACTTTTTCAGCATGTTTTGTTCAGCAAGTCTTTATTGCCTTCTGTAGAAATCTGAACTGTGGCAGCACCATTGTAAAATACTTTGAGGCTTGAGTCTGATTTTGTACAAGTAAGATAAGGATCTGATGTACAGAATTGTCCCTAGAGCTGTGGTCTTCAAATCCATTTTGTATCGGACTTCATTATGGCTGTCCTGGAGAATCATTTGCCTTTTGCCACTGTGCACAGGCCCTTCAGCAGATTTTGGTGTTTTCTGGGAATTTTTTACTGTCCTTATATTTTCAGAAGATTCAAACTAGGTATGCAAGAGACTTCAGTGACTGCCACATTGTGTAGGCCCAGTCATTAAGGTGAGCATAAGCCAAGGTTTCTGGTTGCTGCCATTGCAGTTTGCGCATACTTCTATTGCCTTATTTAGTTTGACCTCTTAAATTTTCTAGCTGATGACCTAACTACAGTCTCATCTTTCTGCATTGGACAAATTTTCTAATGCTGTCACCAGCTGGGTTGCATCAGTTTGCTTACCCTTTTTTGGTGAGGGGTGCACCTCCCTTTTGCTACTTGCCATAACATTGTTAGCATGCAAGCATACGTAACCTCTGTCCTCCTGTTACTTGCACAGTTTAGATGTCCTGTTCAAATGTTGCAGTATTCATAACAGTAGGGAGTTGCTGCCAGCAGCACCGCCTTCCGATTAGTATACCAAACCCTTTGCTTCTGGAGGGTACGTGTAATGTCCCTTGTCAGGGCCATAAACAGTTGTAGAGTGTAAAGGATGTCTGCATGCACCCTCAAATTTCCTGCCGCAGTCAGCACCAGACTGTTCGCCAGTTCCGAAAGCAGATCGTGTTTTTTTTCAAACTACCATTAAGTCTACAGACCAGACAGTTTCTCCTACAGATGTAGATAAGTGCCCTGTTGGGTTTTTCTTTGCCTTTGATTATTAGGTCTTGCATTGTCAGCTAGAAAGGGGAAGTGTGCTTATGGGAAATTAAAGGATGCGCACAAAGTGTGTTTTTTGCTTGGGGGGAGGCCCACCACAGTATGTTTTGCCCCATTTGCAAATCTTTCATCCCAAAAACCCTTCGTAGCAGTCTTGATGCACTAAAATTGTATTTAGAAAATTAGAGGTTGACGTCTTGCGCTTTGTATGGAAGTGGTGGGGTAGGCCCGTCTGAAGAGCTGCCCTGGACAAGCTAAGAAAGTTAGGCTGGAATCGCACACTGTGCCTAAGACGTACGAGAAGGTTCTTGAGACTAATGAAAGCCCAGCATCTGCCCAGACGTCTCTTTCCAAGCCAGGCCCGGGAACCTCAATAGAAGCTGGTGTGGCGGAAACTTTTAGTATGTCCTCTGAGGTTATTCAGCCGTCCGAGCCTGATGGCAGTGGGGGAACCGCATCCTTTAATCAGAAGGCCTTGCTCCTTCACTTCCACTCAGGCAGAAGTCTGCTCAGATTCTCTCCCCACCAGTTACTCCCTTAAAGAAAAAGCAAAAAGTTAAACACTCTGAAACGCAACCAGTTCCTGGATGGGAATTTTTTCTCTGCCTTTTTAAAGCTTTTCAGGCCTTAGACACAACAGGCCCCGCCAGCCCCCTCACTTTGACCTACTTTACAAGTATCCGAGGAAGAGTACTCTTCAGATGAATCTGTTTCATATAAATCCCAAATAGTCCCCAAAAGATTCCATCACCCCAGAGGAGGAGGACTCATTACTCCGGAGTCTCCAGGGGAAGAAATCACCTTTTGGAGGTGCAATCTCTCTCGAGGGAGCATTTTAAATGGCAGGCTTCTGAAGTGTCTGACACCAAGAAAAGGTACTTCGACCTTTTAGAAATGGAGCAATCTTCAGCAGTGGCCCCCTTGCTACCTGCCTTCCAGGATTCTTTCTTGGCTGCTTCTCAATCCCCTGACTCTCCGCCACCAGCTTCTAAACGACTGGACTGATTCTTTAAGGTCCCTCAGGATGCCAAATGCCTCTTTAGGAACCCACCAGCAGTTATTGTGGTCTCTGCTGATTAAATCTAGGCAACTACCTTAGACTGCTCTTTATCCCACAGGCAAAGAGAAATTCGTGGACAGACTAGAGAAGAAAGTTTATACCTCCTCTACTCTGGCTGGAAGAGCTCTCAACTATCAAACACATATGGTTAGATATGTCCTGGATACCATTACCAAGGCCCTCCACATTACTGAGGCACCAGATTCTCCCATAAAAGCACAAATTAAGACCTTCCTCTCCACTGCATTGCAAGTAACTAGGCACTGAGTGCAGTTATGATGCTGTGGAAGCCTCCGCTAAGTCTGCTGCACTTGGGTGAGACTACAATCCCTACTCATGGATGTGCAAACAAAATTGTTGGATGCACCCGTGGATAATAAAGCTGTGTGGGCAAGCCCAGCAGAACTTCTAAAATCCCTTCAAGAAAAAGGGGTAAGGAACTTCAAACTCTTAAAAAAATCTATTGGTCTCCTATACCAAGATACCACCGGAATTCTCAAAAACCTTCCTTTGTCAGAAGGCAGTCCTCGCACTCTGCTCCACAGTCTAAAGGATGCAAACAAACCAGGAAAAACTCTACGCCAAGATTTCCAACCGGTTCTTCTACGCCCTTTTGAGTCCAGTCGGACCACTCCAGACAGCCTCCTGTGACTACCCACCCTTGCAGCAAAACACCCCACTTTCCCTCCATCTCACACTCTCCCTTCCCTCCTAGAGGATAGTCGCATCAGAACAATGGATACCATCATTCAGGCTATTTCATGACTTGGTGGATGCTACCACCCTTTCATGGTATCCCTCAACCATCTGCAAGCCAAACCCACCTTTTTCCTCCATTCATTCAATTTCTACATCAAGGTACCATAGAACAGGTACCATACCATCAAAGAAACCTAGGCTTTTACTCCAGAATGTTTCTGGTACCAAGGAAGGACTGCCAGTGGAGGCCAATCCTAGACTTATCCTTTCTAAACCTTTCTCAAAGTTCCCAGTTTCAAAATGATTACCCTTGCCCCTCCATTCCAACTCAGGCTTTCATGGTAGCCCTAGATTTGAAGGATGCCTACCTACACATCCTATTCACCCAAGTTACAGGAAATACCACAGATTTGCAATAAGCTCTTGCCATTTGATTCTCGGTCTTGCCCCTTTGGACTCTGCTGCCCCCCCCCCCCGAGTGTTCACAATGTGTCTGGCCCCCATCATTGCTCACTGCAGGACTCTGGGTATTCAGATATACCCATTCCTGGATGACTTCATTCTTCAAGACCACCCAGTCCTAGTTAAATGTACAACAGGCAGTCTCCACCCTATTTCAGTTGTGGTTCACCATAAACCACAAAGTCTTGCCTGATTCCCCTCTGAAGGCGTGATTTTCCTGGGATGCAGCATCAGAGCAAACAAAATGAAAGCATTCCAGATCAAAGAATCCTAGACCTTTGTCTTCTTCCAAAACAACCTCTCCCACACTTGTCAGCTCAAGAAATTAAAAATTGTGGGCCACATGGCATCACTCATACCCATGTTGCCTATGGCAAAACTCCACATGCGAAAAATCCAGTGGGGTCCTGAAACTTATGGAGCCAACACTCCCAGCCCCTGGACAACCCCCCTCCCCTTACTTCAATGTTTGAAGAAGGAACTACAGTGGTGGTCAGCTGTCCACCTCAACCAAGGGACCCACCTTCAGGTCCCTGCACCCCTCCAACAGGTCTTTACAGATGCATCCGACTTGGGGTTGGGGGTAGTGCTACTTAACACACCAAAAACAACTCTGTGCAAGGCACATGGTCAAACCCAAGACAAAAGAACTATGTCAACATCAAAGTGAGGGCTTTACACTTGGCCCTACTAACCTTCAAATCAGCCCTTCAGCCAGGAACCCTGAAAATAATCTCCGATATGACTGTCCTGTGGTACATAAGCAAGGGGAATGAAGTCCTACCCTCTGCAACCTAGCAATCCAGATCTGGAACCTAGCAGTATCACCACATTCATCTGTTAGCTATGTGTATCCCTTCAACAGAGAATGTCATGGCAGACTTCTGAGCAGAACTTCAGCTCCCAGTCATGAATGGATGCTTCACAGGGAAGTATTTCTGGACATAATCCACAGATGGGGTATTCCACTAGCATATCATTTTGCCTCTGCCCAGAACAGACACCCAAATTCTGAACAAGGACTGCATCCACAAGTGTGAAAAGTAGACACTTTCTCTTGGGAGGGAATGTTACTTCTATGGGCCCCCCACCCTTCACCTTTAATTCAGAAAGTCCTTCTGAAAAACAACCCAAAAATCCTACTGGTGATCCCCTTTTGGCCAAGATAGCATTGGTTTTCCCTCCTACACCTACTAGCCAAGGGCAATCACCACAGGTTACCCCACCAAATATGGCCAATATAGCATTGGTTTTCCCTCCTACAACTACAAGCCAAGGGCAATCACCACAGGTTACCCCACCAAATAGACCTGCTAACACAGGACAGGGGATCCCTACTACACCCTCAGGTGGACGATCTGAAATTAAACTTATGGGTGGTGACGTTTTGACCCCTTACAGACACCTATACTCAGAGGATGTACTCTGTTCTGCAGGAGGCCAGAAAACCTAGTACCAGGAGAAACTATGCATCCAAATGGAACAGATTCTCCTGCTGGTGTCAACGGTAAAAATGGGACCCTCTGACTACCTCTATACCTATGGTCCTTTCCTATTTGTGTGAGCTACTTCACTCAGGACTAACATACTCAAAGTGCATTTATCTGCCTGTCTGCCCATCTCTCCTCCTCTGGCTTCCAGACTGGAGGTCAAACTTTTCCTCAAAGGGGTTCTTCACATCAGGCCTCCCAGGAAACCTATGCCCCCTTGGGACCTGAGCTTTGCACTAGAAAAACTTACATTGCCACCCTTTGAACCAGCTCATTCAGTATCCCTGAAGCTATGCACACAGTTCTAGTGGCCCTTGCATCTGCCAGGAGGGTAAGCCCTCATAGTTGCCTATCGCTACCTTATTTTCCAAAAGGACAGAGTTGCTCTCAGGACCAACCCTTCCTTCATGGCAAAGCTGGTTAATGAACTTTCACTGAACCAGACCATCAATCTACTGGTTTTCTACCTCAACCACAAAATTCTTTAAAGGACTCTCCATTCTTTGATGTCCACAGACAACTGAGGTATTAGACAAAACCCAAACCTATCAGTCAGATCAGCTTTTCATCTCCTTCCACCTGAGAGCTCTAGGAAAGGTGGTCTCCAAGCAAACCATTTCTTCATGGATTTCTAAATCCATTACCTTATTTCTACTCTTGCAATGGAAAATCCCTGCACGGTCAAGTCAAACCTCTACCAGGGCAGCTGCTTCCTTAGTTGCCTTTTTTAAAGGAATTTACTACACTTCCATCCTGGAAGCTGCCACTTGGACTTCCACACCTTTACCAAATATTACAAACTGGACCCAGTCTCTAGAGCTAGGGCAGGGTTTGCCAGGTCTGTCCTCCAAGGACTCCTTGACCAGGGAACCCAGTCTTCCACCCAGAACCATACCTAAAAGTTCTGGTACCCTCCCTACTGTTATGAGTACTGCAACATGTGAATAGGACATAGAATAGTTGTGCAAGAACTTGCTGTAACCTTAGATGTCCTCTTCAATGTTGCAGTATTCAGTTCCTCCCCCTACCTTTACCATCTTGCATACCATACTGATTTGTGGGGACATAACCCTTCTATCCCCCAGTTTTTCCACTAAGCACAAACTACCTGCTACCGTGATTCTAGCCTACATGCAATTCTAAGGACTCCCTTGGAACCCTTCTTACCCGCAGGAGTACTACTGTATGAGGCAGTTAATTCTGAGGAGGTTGCATGCAGACCTCCCCTTTATACCCTATGTCTGTTTATGGCCCTGACAAAGGATGTCACATGTACCCTCCAGAAGCAAAGACTTTGGTATACTGGCTGGAAGGTGGTGCTGCTGGCAGCAACTCCCTACTGTTATGAATACTGCAACATGGAAGAGAAGGACGTCTAAAATGATGGCAAGTTCTTGCACAACTATTTCGCCATGTATCCTCAAGGTTGAGGAGCATGACTTAGTATTTCCTTATTGTAGTCTTCACTTCTATCCCCAAGTTACTGGGCTTCTCGCTGCTAATTCAATGTCAAAGCATCAAAGGCAAAATAGGAGGCTAAACAACTTCCCATGCCTCACTTCCTTTTTAATCAGGGGGCTAGTTTAACAGAATCTTAACAGGGTATTTATCTGACTGGTCACTCAGTCTTGATTGGCTGGAGAATGTCAACTGTCCTGTGCAAGCCCTCCCAGTCAAATGGTTCTTGTCTGCTTGGGTTGAGGGTCCCAGTGGCATTTTACTTTGGCAGGGTCACAAACAAAACAATATATGGGCTGTATGCATATTTATCCGATTGAAGCAGTCCTTGTGGATGGAAGAGCACACCTGTATTAAATGTCTGAACTGGGACCACTGCAGGCTTGGACAAGATGTTCTTCATCTCACATTGCTGCAGTCCTTACACTTGGGTAGTCCGCTGTCCTCGGTCGGCCCGAATATCAAAGTATTAGGCTGACGTCGGTCAAGGCGCTTAAGACTGACATCAGGACGTCAGGGTATAAATGCGCATGACCGACGTCATATCCTCAGTCTTTTTTGCCGCATGGTCCGATGCAGAAGCAGCGTTGCAAGTGCCGTTCGGCGTTCTGAAATTTTTCGAATTCGGAGTTTCAGACAGAGTCAAAGTTGGCTAAGTACCCCATTGGAGAATATTTTAGTTTTTTCTTGCCTCAGTGGTTTACCGGATGTCAGAAAAAGTGAATAACTGTATTTCTTGTGGGAAACAGATACCGCATAGAGATTATCATACTTTGTGTATTCCTTGTTTGGGGCCTGAGCACGACGTTGTTGGGTGTCGCTTTTGTGCTAGGTTCAATAAGCGCACTATTAAGCGAAGGTTAGATTGTGCCAGGTTGGTCTTTGGGAAGCGGTGCAATTATAATATGCCGTCGGATGCTCCGGCGCCGCTTCTTCAAGAAGCGCAAAGACAAAGCAGCTAAACCCAGGCAAGAAGAGTCGTATCGGACGCCGGTTCTTTAGAGGCGTCAGTGGAACCGGTGGTTCGCGGAGGCTTCTCTGGAGTCCCAAGGGAGACTTTAATATTGCAGGATGTGGCCTCTCAGGAGGCAGGTCAGGCTGAAGGGGCTTCTCAGGTTACTGTACTCCCTCCCTTCCTAGGGTGGTTAGGCCCTCTCCTTCTGTTTCTAAGGCTTCTCCCAGAGGCAGGCCAGGTCTAGCTTCTGTTGGTGTCACTCCTAGTTCTTCAGGATCTGTGCCCAAGAAGCACATGCTTAAAATGGCAGAAGATTTAATTACTTTGATTAGAGGTTCTTTGCCCCCTCCTGATAAGAGGCCTAGGGTGGAACCAGAGTTGGGGAGTTTTGAGCAGGCTTCGGATGTTTCAGAGTCTTCGGCTGAAGACTTGCAGGAGTATTCTCCTTATTCTGATTCTGATGTGGATGATTCTACTCCTTCTGCTTCTCCTCCAGAGGATTTTTCTTTTTCAGAGACCCTTCATTCCATGAGGGAACATTTTAAGTGGGAAGGTCAGGACTTTGATTCCAGGAAAAGGCTTAGGGAATTTTTGCTTTTACCCCAGCATAGGCCTTTGGCTATACCACCTGTTCTGGATGTTGTGGAAGATGTGTTCGCAGAGGCTTCACTTAATCCTGATTCTTTGCCTCCTGCTCCTGTTAAACCGGACAGGTATTACAGGGTGCCTGAAGCTCATAAATATCTTTATAAGAGTCCTAGGGTGGACCCAGAAACTGTTAGTCAGGGACCTAAGGGTGTCAAGGCCTCTGTTGTAAAAAATCTGGTTCCTCCAGATAAAGAGGCCAGGGCTTTGGATAGATGGGGAAAGAAAGTCTATACTTCTTCCACCTTAGCTATGAGGGCTTTGAATTGCCAGTTTCACATGTTGAAATATCAAAACTATCTTCTTTCTCAATTGAAGTCTAAGGTTGATGCTCTGGCGGAAGGTATTGAGTGTAAAGAATTACAAGATTTGGTACATGTTTCTGAACAGGTGGGTAAGCACTCTTTACAATGTGGTTTTGATGCTGTACAGGCCTCCTCTAGGGTGGCTGCCACTGGGTCAGTTCTTCGCAGGCACGCCTGGCTGAGGGATCAATTTATCTGACCATGTTAAGACAAGGATTTTAGATGCTCCTTTACAGTCTGATGTGTTTGGTTCACCTGTGGAAGCAGTCTTAAAGAAAATGGAAGACAAGGCTAAGTCTATGCAGACTGTTAAAGATTTTTTGCAAGTTCAGCCTCCGAAATTTAGTAGGAATTGGCCTGCTAAGGGGTGGACGTACCCTTCTTATGATTCACAGTCTAGGGGTAGATCTAGACGTGGTAGGGGCAGAGCTCAGGGCTCTTTCAGACCTAGAACAGGGAGTTCACCTGCACAGTCTTTGGGTGAGGGCAGGGGCCAGTCCTTTCGTAAACAGGCCCAATGACCTACCTTTTCAGCTGCCAGAGCCTTCTTGTCTGGCAGCACCTTTGGGAGGAAGGTTGGCACTTTTCAAGGAAAATTGGAGTTTAATTACCCAAGACAGATGGGTATTGGATATCATACACAAAGGTTACGAGTTTTATTTCCATACCTTGCCTCCTTTCAGAGGCATGCCAGACGTTCCTCCTCAGCAAAGAATAGAGGCTCACAAACAAATTTCTCTGCTGCTTCAAATAGGGGCCATACAGCCGGTCCCTCTGCCAGAAGTGGGCCTAGGATTTTATTCTCGCTTGTTCCTAGTACCAAAGAAGGGGAACACGTGGAGACCAATTTTGGATTTATCTATCCTCAACACTTATCTGGACATTCCCAAGTTCAAAATGTTGACGTTACAACAGCTTTTACCTCTGCTGGGCAAAGATCACTGGATGGTGACTCTGGATCTCAAGGAGGCTTACCTTCATGTTCCTATCAGGCTAAGTTGCAGGAAGTATCTGCGTTTCCGGGCTGGGACTTCTCATTATCAGTTCTCTGCATTGCCCTTTGGCTTATCTACTGCGCCCAGAGTGTTCACGAAGGTTCTGGCTCCAGTAATAGCTTTCTTCAGGCTAAAAGGAATTCAGATCTATCCTTATTTGGACGATTGCCTGATTCTGGCTCAAGGAAGGGACGAACTTCATCATTTGCAATATGTGATAGCAGTGCTAAGATGCCTGGGGTATTCTGTGAACGAAATAAAGTCCAGTCTAGTACCCTCTCAGGACTTGTGCTTTCTGGGTGTGACTGAATACAGCATCCCAGATGGCCTTTTTGACCCCGGACAAACAAAAGAATCTTTCCCTTTACTTCCATCAATTGTCTCATCAGTCCAGGCTGACTGCAAGGACAGTCCTTCAAGCCTTGGGGTTCATGGCATCTTGTATTCTGGTGCTTCCCAATGCCAAACTGCATATGAGGAAGCTACAATGGTGTATCAAAAATGTATGGCCACAGCACTGCCAGGATTTGGACACTGTCATTCAGATAATACCTTGCATTCAAAAGGAATTTTTGTGGTGGGCTCAGGAATGTCACCTAAACAAGGGACTCTCTGTGACCCGGCCAGAGGCGAGTCGGATTCTAACGACAGATGCCTCAGACAAAGCTTGGGGAGCTCATCTAAATGGAAAGTGGATACAAGACACGTGGCCTGCCAGACTACAACATCTACATATCAACTTGGAGATGTTAGCAGTCCAATTTGCATTAATAGCTTTCAAGGATTTACTTCTTCCAGGGCAGGTGTTGATTCTAACAGACAACACAACTGTCATGTGGTACATCAACAAGCAAGGGGGAACACATTCTTATCCTCTATGCAGACAAGCAATGATTTTGTGGGAGACTGCTCTGTTTACAGCTAAATCTTCAGGCAAGGTTTCTGCCGGGAGCACAGAACTCCTTAGCAGATGTGTTGAGCAGACGAATTATGGATCCCCACGAGTGGAAATTGGATCCTCATGTATTTCAGAAATTGACAGTGTCATGGGGAACTCCAGACATAGATCTGTTCGCTTCTCCACTAAACTACCAGCTGCCAAAGTTTTGCACAAAAAGGTTTCATCCCACAGCTTGGAAAGTGGATGCTCTTTCTTTCAATTGGAGCAATCTTCATGTGTATGCCTTTCCACCTCTGCCTCTCCTCCCAAAGGTACTCCTAAAGGTCAGACAGGACAAGCCAAAGATGATTTTAATAGCTCCAGATTGGCCTCGACAGCACTGGTACCCATTACTGAAAAGTCTGGTACGGGAGCCTCCATGGCCTTTGCCTTTAATTCCACACCTGCTGTCTCAGGAGAACAGTAATTTACTCAATGTCAAACTTCACTCTCTTCACCTAACAGCCTGGCATATTCTGTTTTAAACCCTGGAGGGTCTCAGCTGCCACAGCAAGTTTTGAATGTTATTTTGGAGGCCAGAAGGCCTAGTACAAGGAAAGTGTACGCAGATAAATGGAAGAGATTTTTATTTTGGAGTACAGCAAAGGAATTTGATGTTTCTAAGCCTAATTTGAGTGTGGCTCTTCAATATCTTACTGAGTTACTGGACAAAGGGTTGTCCTCTTCTGTTAAGGTTCATGCTGCAGCAATTTCTGCTCACTATGACTGTGACCCACCATTGTTTTCTCATCCTTTGTTTAAGCAATTCCTTAGAGGGGCAAAGAATATAAGACCCCCACGTAGAGCTCCTACTCCTGCTTGGGATCTCAATTTTGTTGGAGAAACTCACTCTACAACCTTTTGAGCCTGCAGCTTCTGCAGAGTTGAAATATTTATCATGGAAGACTGCTTTTTTGTTGGCCATTACCTCTGCGAGAAGGGTTTCTGAATTACAGGCCCTTATGGCAGTTGAGCCTTTCTTAATTTTCCATAAGGATAGGGTATCTTTGCGTACTAATCCTTCCTTTATGCCTAAAGTGGTTTCTAGTGTGGCTTTAAACCAAACTATTCATTTGCCTACTTTTTATGCAAACCCCCAAAATAAAGGGGAAAAGATTTTGCACACTTTGGATATACACAGGCAGTTACGATATTATTTGAGCAGAACTAAAGGGTTCAGGCAGTCTCAGCAGTTATTTGTTTCATTTGCTTTGGGTTCTCAGGGCAAGCCTGTGTCAAAACAAACTATTTCTAAGTGGATTGGGTTTTGTATTGCTTTCTGTTATTCCCATCATGGTAAGGAGATTCCAGCTGGGATTAGGCCTCATTCCACTAGGGCTACTGCCACTTCTACAGCTTTTTTAAGGGGGGTGGCAACTAAAGATATTTTGGAGGCAGCTACTTGGAGTTCAGTGCATACTTTCTCTAAGCATTACCACCTTCCACTTTACTCTAAATCTAGGGCTGGTTTTGCCACTGCTATTTTACAGGGCATTTTGGCAGCTCCTACTGCTTTATAGTTTTGCCATCCTCCCTTACCTCTGCTTTGGGATTCTACCCAAGTGTAAGGACTGCAGCAATGTGAGATGAAGAACATAGTACAGTTTTGTACCTACCATAAATGTAGATGTTCGAAGATCCACATTGCTGCAGTCCAATTTACCCTCCCTCCTTCCCCTCTGTAGTTAGAGGCGGTTGTGTGGTTTGGGTTGTAAATATTGAGGATAATGTATATATTGTACATATGATTAGTGCAAGGGTGGTTGGTTTTTTGCTGTCTTTTTTTTTTTGGTTTTGACCTTTCCTTTTTAGGGTCTTCTGACATCTGGGGCAAGAAAAGACTGAGGATATGACGTCGGTCATGCGCATTTATACCCTGACGTCCTGATGTCAGTCTTAAGCGCCTTGACCGACGTCAGCCTAATACTTAGATATTCGGGCCGACCGAGGACAGCGGACTACCCAAGTGTAAGGACTGCAGCAATGTGGATCTTCGAACATCTACATTTATGGTAGGTACAAAACTGTACTTTTTAATACTTGCATTCAGCCTTTTCTTTGTGTACTGGAATTCCACTGGGATCAGATTCATTCCAAAACTCTTCCTTGTGCTTTGAGCGATGCACCTTTTATTTTGATTGCAAGATAGGAGAGATCTTGTTTGCACTGGCAAGGAAGCGTCACCCACAGAATAGGGACAGGTGTTCCGTTTTCCCGTCTCACAGGCTGAAGTTCTCAAACTAGCTTTTGTGGCTCCCTTCCCTGTCCAGCAATGCTTTTAAAGAATGGTTAAGTGATCTTGCAGACCACAAAATCCTGTTGAGGATGGTACTGGAAGCATAGTGATTTTGCAACAGAGGTGTCCTACAGAAGTTGGATAAACTCTTAATTTATGCAACATGATTATCACTGTCTTACCTACTTTCCAGGTAGGTACCCTAAGGCTTGCTTCAGACAGGGTGGACCGAATGATGTGCTCTGCCATAAGTTTGTTTTAACCATTCAGGTTTCACAAGTGGATCAGGCTTCGAAACGGTTGTCTTCCCTCTTTTTGGGTAAGATTTCCCTGAGTCACAGTTCACCATGTCCCCTACATGGCTGGATTTTTTCATCCTGTTTTTGCTTTATTTGGTAGTGTTTAAAGGGATAGTCTTGACATAGCCTATACTGTAAGGGGTGTTGAGATGAATAACTAGTAGATGCTCCGTGCTAAACAAGTATGATCTAAAGATGCATTAAAATGTCATTCTCTTGGGTTAGAATGTGCAGTAGACGTGCAATAAATTTGGTACACACTTTGTTTGAATGGCTTATCGAAATGCTGAGGGAGTGTAGCCTATGTACTGCATAGGCAGATCTTCTGGTGTCCTGACTAAAATTCACTCTAGTGTTCTTGGCATTTGGGTTGTCACGCTGGTGTCTGGTTAGGGTACCAAAGCGTTACCTTCCCTAGGTATTTTGGACACACTACCTTGGTGCATATGTTTGGGTATATTCTGAGTATGGTTCCTCTGACTCACCCCAGTCCAAATGCAGGTTATGCATTAGTCAGACTGGTCATTGGTACCTGTGCTGTTTGTCTCCCGATAAGTGCCATGTTCAGGAGTCTTATTTTGTCTTTGAATTTTTAAATTTGTAAGTGTCGGCTAGGTGAGATGAGTGCAGTAGGCAGATTCCATGCATGGACTTGTATGCAAAACGTCTTGCCTAGGTCTGGAGCACTCAGTTTTTCATTCCAAAAACTCGAGTCTGTTTTTTAGTCTTAACACTTTCCTTGAAACCGATGTCTTAAATGCTTAGCCCAGTCTAAGATGTCTGACTCATCGGACATTCCCTCTGCCACCCAAAAAAGGGCTTGAGTGGATCCACAGTGTAATCTGACCCACAGTTGTACCCACTGAGGTTTCAGAACCTGCAGTACATCAGGCTGCTACTCTGCTGCCTGCTACTTAGCCCTTGTTAGTGTGGTATGGCTCCTGAGGCTTTTACTGCAGATGGTTCCAGAGAACTGCATCTTATTTTAGGACTGGAAGACCTTCCTCACCCAAGTGGAAAATTCCCAGGCTCTGAGGTCACACTGTTGCTCTCTCTCGTCCAGGTGGGCATCATGCCAAGCGTGTGGCCTCCCTTTCCACAGCTAGAGTGGATTTTTTTTTTTTACCAGGGCTGTTAAAAGCTATTATGCCCTTGAAGCTCCCTTAGAGTCTCCAGAGTCAAAGGCTGCTACTTAAACCTACTCTGGTTTCCTCTTCCTCTGAGGAGCAGAACTGATTTTGACAATTCTCTGGACTGTTCCTCTCAGCTGTACTCTTCTAGGGCAAACCCCTTTCAATGAAGGCTTCTCCATGTCCCTGGATTCCCCTATAGAGGAGGCTCCTTTTAGGGAAACTAGCTTGATGAAAGTTTGGCAGTCAGTGCAGATTTCTGATCAAAAGATTTATTGCACCCTCTTTGAGATGGATACCTCTGCCCCTTCTCCAGTCCCTCCTGTGCTTGAGGCTTTCCAAGACTCCTTTATTCCACCTCTTCTGCACCAGATTCTCAACCACCAGCTGCTAAGTAACCAAGCGGCTTTTACATTGCGTTTGACCTGAAATAGCTATACAATTACCCTGCTCCAAACCCTATTGCAGTTTCTGTTCGAATTAGCACTGGGTAGCAGTTTGGCGAGTGTATGCCTTACCTACTGATAATGGCAGTAGGGCTTTTGATAGATGGGAAGGCTTACACCTCTGCTACCCTTGCTTTTAGGACAATTTCCGGACTGACTTAACTCCTTAAGGAAGTGTTATCTTGGATTCTCTTACAGCAGAGACTCCAGATGCAGGGCTTACTTTCATTGCCAGATAGCATTAAGGGTAGTTATGCTGTGGATGCTTTTAGGGCAGCTGTCATGTGTTCTGTTATCTGTAGATGTGCATGGCTTCAGTCAGAAAATTTCTAGGGTCTCCCTTGGATAAGACTTGCTGTTTTGAACAGACAGTCTGCCTTTGGGCCAAACACTCCCAAGACCCAAGGTAAGACCATGAAAGACTGCACGGAGGGCCTACTCTTCCTCAGTCTCCTTTTTCAATAGGAACTATCCAGCTAAATCTGTCCCCTTCATTAGAAGGAATGAGAATCCAGAAACAAAAAGCACCCAGGAAACTATGCTCTGAAAAATCCCAATGGGAACCTTCAGCTAGGAGGGCACTGTTTGGAGGCAACCTGTGACTATCCCTGCAGCACTCCTCCCACTGCCCCCCCCCCAACTCCCTTACTCTTTTGCAAAGATTGTTGCTGTCCATAGCTACACTGGTAATTACTGCAGTCAAGCGAGTCCTCTACCCCTCTCTCGGAAGGTTATGCTACGTCTTGGGAGACTTGCCTCCTGAGAAGCATCCCACTGCTGCCTCCAAATCAAATCTCCCTTCTGATTTCCATTGTTAAAGATACCTTAAATCAAGGTACAATTGAGCTAGTGCTAAAAATTCCTTTGGGAAAAAACTGGCGTTCCATGATTTTTGTAGTATGAAGAAAGGCAGTGGAGACCCACCCTAGACCTGCTGATCCTGAACCTTTAACCTAAAAGTAATATCTTTCAAAATGCTCAACACTTCTGCCTTTCATCCTCCCATAGATTTTGTCATTAAATCTCAAGAATGCTTTCCTACACTTGTACAATTCATCCCTCTTGCAGGATATGCCTTAGGTTTTCCTCTGGCACCTTGCATTTCCAGTTTACTGCTCCTTTTTTTGGTCTTCAGCCCTAGTGTTCAGAGTTCATAGTGCTGTAGTAGCTTTGCACTCAAGGGTTTCAGGTTTCCTGTATCTTCTGATCCAGCTCTCCCTAGAGATTTTTCGGCATCTGAAATTCACCCATCTTTTGACAGGTTTGTTTCACTATAACCTACCAAAAAATCAGTGTCTACACAGGACCTGATACTTGTATGCAGGCTGGATGCAAAGAAAACTCATGCCTTCCTGCCTCTGGAATAATTTGTTAGCCTGTCCAATAACTTCCAGGACACCTCCTCTGCAAGAGGGATGCTAAGGATTTTAACATTCCTGGCAGCCACCATACCTGTACAGTGATAATTGATGTCTGTGATCACAGCACTCACCCCTTGGACACCCTGATTCCCCCCTCCTGTAACTCAAGACGCTTGTATGGTGGAAGAGGACAGGTTGTAGTCAAATTATTACTTTTCACACCACCTCTTCAAGTTCACACAATTGCTTTGACAAGGCATGAGTGGCTTGGAAAGGATCACATTGAGTGCACGGGAAATAGCAATCCCAGTTCCTGAAAATGCACCCAACTTGAAATGAGGGCTCTGATTTTCACCCGCCTCTGGAGACTAGGACCATTCAAGTAAGCAAGAGAACACCACAGTCATGTGGTATTTAAACTGGGAAGCACCAGGTCTTGCAAATTCTGCAAGTTAGCACAGGATGCATGGAATATGGCAAAATCAGTAAATCTCACACAGCATCCTACATCCCTTCTCAGAGCAGTGTGCTAGCAGACTGCATGTTACTCCATGGAGGACCCCCACAAGTGGACCAGAGTTCTAAGCCCCACTTCGGTGGGGCACTCTTCAAATAGAGCTGTTTTTCAAGCAAGTCAGCTACTTCTGTTCTGCACTTGGAACCCTTGTCCCACAGCCTGGAGAAAGATGCAGGCTCTTTCAGTAGATGGGGAGGTTAATTTATGCCTTCCCACCGTCTCTGGTTCCAAGAGTTGTTAAAGCACAAGAGAACGTAAACTTACTGGCTGCTTTTTGGCTGCAACAACATTGGTTGCATGTAATTTTCTTTTGCTAGGTGAAATGCAAGAGATTCCTCTGCAGCTAGACTTTTTTTACTCCTCAAAGGATTGCTCCACTGAAATCTTAACATCCATCAGCCTAACCCTATGGATGGTAGGATCTTAATCCCACAAAGACTACTTTGTGGTGATACAAGTCCTATAAGAGACTGAGACCTACTACCAGAAAATCTTACAGCTAAGTGAAGTTGTCCTTCTGGTGCTGCAGTCAAGACCCACTCTGTACAGGTCCCTGCTTTGATAGTTTGGCAGTCTCATTCTTATTTCTAGACCAGAGGTCAAGCTTCCCCATGGGGGAGTTCTGCGCTTTAACCTACAAGGAAACGCCTCTCCTCCTTAGGATCTTAGTTTTGTGCTACAAACGCTTGCTGTTCTTTTCTGCATATGGAAAAATCATCCTCTTGGCCTTCACTTTGGCAAGGAGGGCTTGTGAACTACAAGATCTCACAGCCATTCTCACTTTACTCATTTTTCAGAGGCAGGGTCCGACTCTCAACTTATCAATGTGTAAAGTAGTGAACTAGCTCTCAGGTCATTCATCATCCCATTTTCTTACCCAAAAAGGGGGAGGGGATGACTGTTGCATTCTTTGGACATTCACAGACCTCTCAGATTTTACCTGGATAACTTTCAGAAAGACTTAACCACTTGTTTGTATCCTTTATGGCCCCCATCGTAGAACAGCTGGTCTCTAAAACTTCTTCCTGGATTTCAAAGGCTATTACTTTCTGCTACTCACACCACACTAAGACCATACAATCCTGCCCTAAAGCATATTCCAGTAGGACAGTTTCCTCCTTGGAAACTTTTCACAAAGGAACTGACTGCAAGTCTGTCTTGGAGACAGCTACTTAGTCCTGTATATAAAGCAGTACAAAATTGATGTTTTCTCCAGGTCCAAGACTGCCTTTGCTAGGTCAGTCCAGTCATGACTGCTGAATAGCCAACCACCCTGCCTTCATCCTTTAGCTCTGGAAGGCACCCATATGTCTGGAAGGCACCCATATGTCAGTAATACTGCAACACTGGTCAGGGCATAGTACACTTGTGTAAACTGTAACTGTAGTTGTACTAAACTGTCATCTTTCATCCTCCGTTCTCTGCTCTAGCCTTGGCTTCAGTAGGTACAAGGGAGTTTTCTTCCTAGCTTTGAGCTGAACCCTTGTATCTGCCCAGTATCCTTTGTCTCCAGGTTGCTGGCTTGGCAATCTAAGAATCCCACACGTGATCTAGGGAGGGTAAAGCTTTGGTACACCAGCTGGATGTCAGCAGTGACATTTCACATATTGGGAGTACTTCTGCAATGATCAGTAGGATATCTTGGTCTTGCACAACTGTACTGTTTTCCAGATGTGCTTTTGAGGTTTGAGTAATTGTATAGTGTAGCATTCCCATTTTTAAGTGTGGATTTGTGGATATTTGTGTATACATAAATCTGTAGAATACAGGTATGCAAAACCAACTCCATTGTGGCGGTTAGATTTGGGTGTTACAACTGCAGCTGTCTTTAGGGAGTTGATATTCTAATGTACTAGTTGGATATTTTACTGGTTTTGAAGTGACACTGAGGTGCGAGTAAAGATTAACTCTTGCACGTAGTGTTTGAGATTAACCAATTTTGTTACCACAGCATGTTGGGATATAAATTTAATTTTCAACCAGAACATTTTATGAAACTTGGTGCTACTGCACTTCTGTTGTAAATATGGCCATTTTTTTGTAGCTTGGTTGTGGTTATTTGACCTACATTTGTAGGTTAGCCAGTATTGATGGCCAAGAAGGCTAATGTTTAGTATTTTGTGAAGTCAGTTAAGTTGGAATACATAATTTGTTTTGATTTAGAAATCGGTAAGTTTGAAGTGATTTTCAGTCCTTGTGAATGGTTAACAGGAGTTGCAAAGTTTATGAAGATAATCTAGCATGGAGCCCTGTTACTTGTAAAGTTGGGAGGAGGGGTGGAGTTTAGGCAGTCCAAGCCAGCATGCACTTTACTATGGCCAAGGCAGCTTACAGTGGGAGTATTTGGAGGCCTAGCTTGCTGACCCTTGGTAGAAAAGGATGCAACACTTGGAGAGATTTAGAAGTATAAAGAAATGTTCTAGTCCAATGTTGGTATTGTACATGTGGGTTTACCCTTCCCCTCCAGCTTGTCCAGCCAAGATTCTGACGTTTTTTAGTCTCTGGGTGCATCACACATCTGACGTAGCAGTAGGAACATGGGCCATAAGTGACATCTGCACGCACCAGCCCTCAACTTTTCAGCTGCCAGTCGTATGCCAGGTGCTCCTGCTTCTCGCAGATGGCAATTCAGTTAAGTACCCCATTGGAGATCCTTTCAGTCCTACTGTTTTATAGTCTGCTCATGTCATCCAGAAAGGGCAAGTGTGGTCGGCAGATTCCCCACGGACGCACGATCAATGTCTCTTGTTTAGGTAAGGAACACTACCACGAGAATTGCACTATTTCAGTCATTCATCCCCAATACTTTACATCGCCGTTTACAGGCTTTACATCTGTACCTAGAAAGCCAGCTGTTAAAACAAAGTGTTGAGGATAGGCTGCCTCCGAGGCCCCATCTGAACCTCCTAAGAGGGCCAAGACCTTGCAGCTTACTTCAGCTGCGCCTCTACCGGTTGTTCAGTCTGTGGCGCAGAGCCTAACCGAGGATTTGGCTTCTGCCAGCCTGGATAAAGTGGGTACATCTGAGGAAGCCGCACAGTCTTGAGCAGATGTGATGTCCATAGAGGCTATACCGGCATCTGTTTTAGACTCTGGAGGGGAGAGCAGTGCTCTCTGTGGGCATGTCTGATTCCAGTCATCCCTATGTCTGACTCTAGGCCTTCGCCCAGCAGGATGCCAGCTAGGACTCTAAAGGAAAACTATCTCTTGCTTCTGAAAGCATGCCTCATTGGCAGGCCTTCAGCCAGAGTTTAATGCCTTCATGGCCCTTAAGCCTACCACAATAGGAACTCCTATCACTGCTCCTCCCCACCTCCTAATTCCTGAAGGTAAAACTGGAAGAGGAAAAACTGTCTGCCGCCTCAGAGGATTACCTCTAACTCCTTTCAGATCTCTTGCCCCCTGAGATATGGATCTCAAAGGCTTTGAGCCTGACTCCCCAGTGGAGAACTTAACTTTTAGGGAAACTATCAATAAGATGAAAGACCACTTAAGTGGGAAGCCTCAGATATGACTGAAGTGCAGAAGAGGTTTTATGATGCAGATGGGACTCCCCCCAGTCCTACTTATCCCTCCTCCCAGTCCTACTTATCCCTCCTATTCAGCCAGCCTTCCTGGATGCCTTTGCCTCTGCTTCCATCAACCGACCAGCCTCAACAGAGGGCAGAAGGTCTCTACCAAGTCCCTGAGACAGAGGAATTTCTGATAAGTACCCTCTGACCCAGCCACTTTCTCCATTTCTACAGATGGGGCTTCCAAGCTGCTCCCCACTACAACCATTCTTCCAGCTGACAAGGACAGCAAGACAATAGAAAGGTTAGGGGAGAAAATATACACTTCTGCCACCTTGTCATTCAGGGTCACTACCAAACTCATGACCAAGTATTCCTGAGCACTGCTGGACAAAGCCACTAAGGAATCTGACATCAGACTGCGCAGCCGCAGCTTCCTTTACCTCCCTGCCAGCTCATTTCAGGTGAATAGACACTCATTAAGATTCAGTTATGATGCAGCTTGAAGCCTCAGTAGGTCAGCTGCATCAGCTTCTGCGTTAAGATACTCTTGGCTATGCCTTCAGCCCTCTCCCTGACTACTTCAGGGCCAAACTTATTGATGCTCCTTTGGATAACTCTGCCCTGTTTGGTGGAAAAGTGGCTAACCTAGTCCCTGCAACAAAAGGGCAAAGAATTGCAGGACCTAAAACACCTAGTCTCACTCCTCTCTAAGTTCCACAGGAGCTACCTGACCCAAGGCTCAATTCATCAGTTAAACCTCTAGGTCTATGGCTCCCTCCAGCTCCAGGAGACCCCCTAGAAGACTGCCCTGTCCAGCTAGAGCTCCTCCCTCCAGCCAAAGACCTCCCTTTCCAGATAGGGCAGGTAGTGTCTGACTGCCTGCCAATCTTTCCCCACCCCTCCCCTGTCTGCCCAGCTCAGTCTCCCTGTGTGGTCCGTTATTACCTCAGACAAATGGGTTCTGTCCATCATACAGAAGAGTTGCTTTATGACCTGGATCACCCCCCACCCCCAACAAGGCTGAGCATACCTCAGACACCAACCAGTCAGTTACCTCTCCTACTAAAAGTACTGCAAACCTTGCTAATACAAGGCACTATAGAACCAGTGCCTACAGAATCAAAAAGGATTCTACTCCAAACTATTTCTGGTCCCCAGAAAGGATGGACCATAGAGGCCTATTCTAGACCTCTCATCTCGACCCCTTCCTAAAACTTCCTTCAGTATGCTCACTCTCTCTCTACCCCCTCTCCCCTCCTACCTCAAGGATTCATGGCAACCCTGGACATAAAATATGCGTACCTTCACATACCAATAAAGACCACTTTCAGGAAATGCCTCCGATTCCTGGCAGGCTCATCCCATTTTCAGTTCTGTGCCTTGCCCTTTGGGCTTTCCACTGCTCCCAGGGTATTCACAAAATGTCTGGCCCCAGTCATTGCTTACTGTAGGACAAAGGACATCCATATATTCCCCTACCTAGATGACCTAATTTAGGCAGACTATCGGAAGGCTCCTTCATACCCATGCCCTTCTGCTTCTTAGTCTCTAGGCTTTCTAGTTTGTGTCTTTTGGCATTTCCCAGTTAGGGGTCGCCACAGCGGAACTCTGGTCCACTAGTGATTGGTAGTG
Organism: Protopterus annectens; assembly: GCF_019279795.1. Taxonomy (NCBI): domain Eukaryota; kingdom Metazoa; phylum Chordata; order Ceratodontiformes; family Protopteridae; genus Protopterus; species Protopterus annectens. The sequence goes on along the minus strand of NC_056745.1, from coordinate 477,880,752 downwards.
GATTTTTACATACCAGGTTACCAGCCCTGAAGCACAACCTTCAACGAAGGTACGCCCATTCACGTATGCCTCCACACAAGACGCTCTAGCTGAGAATCGAACGGGACAACGTCTTGCTATGAGGCGACAACGCTACCACTTCCCAAAATCTCATCTGGAGCCCACACAGGACATTGTCTTCCTGGGTTGCAAAATCCAGTCAGACGTAATGAAGGCCTTCCTACCACCACAGAAGATGGTGACCCTACCACACCACCTACTTGGTGCCCTTCAAGCATCAGAATTGACAGCAAGGCAATTTTGAGACTTCTGGGTTACATGGCAGCCACCATACCCATGTTGCCCTTAGTAAGACTGCACATGAGGAAACTACAGTAGTTTCTTTGGTCAGTAGCACTTCCATCCCCTAGAGTGCAGGGTTCCCCTCCTTCCCTGCTTGAAACAGGAATTGTGATGGTGGGGTGGCTCAGGTGGCCAAAAACCCTGGCCTCCCTCTACAAACACCCACATCCTCCCAGACTATGCATACAGATGCTTCAGATCTGGGAAGGGGAGCAACTCTTGGACAAAAGTGCAAGGTTTGTGGACAGACAGACTGGACCACGAACATTAGAGAAATGAGAGCAATCTCCTTGCTCTGCAAGCCTTTCAGCCCCATCAACAGCAAAGCCCTCTCAAGATATTCACTGACTAACATCACAGTACTGTAGTATCTCAACAAACGGAGTGACCAAATCATATCTCCTATGCAGACTAGTCCTGCAGGTGTGGAAACTGGCCACCTCACAGGGTATTACCTTACAGGCAGCCTGCATACTCTCCGTGCACAGCTCCCAGGCAGATTACCTAAGCAGGACCATCTCAAACGGCCACGAATGGATGCTTCAGAGATGTTTTCCTGAATCTGGTACACGGGTGGGATATACCTCAAATGGACCTTTTTGCTGTCTCCATAAACCAGCAACAGATGCCTTCTCAATGTCCTGGAAGGGGAAACTTCTGTACGCCTTCCCTCTTCCCTTTTGATTCAAAAGGTGCTACTGAAAATTCAGCAGGACTCTCCAACAATCTTGCTGGTGGCTCCCTACTTGCCAAGACAGCACTGGTTTCCCCTTCATTTGTTCAAGGGCAGTCACCATAAGTTACCCCCCTCAGTGGACCTGATCACACAGCAAAAGGGAACTCTGCACCCACAGTGGCAATCCCTGCACCTCTCCCTGTGACTGATTCTGATCCCCTTCAGACACTTGTACAGTGAGGATGTGCTCCATGTCCTTCAGGAGGCTAGGAAACCTAACAGTCCTGTCTCAGTGGAAAAGGTTTTCTATTAGTCACAAGACAGCTGGACCTGCTGGAAAACGATATTCCTCTTATCCTGTCCTACCTGTGTAAACTAATGCAGACAGGAGTGGCTTACTTGCCAAAAGCACATTTGTCTGCAATTTCTGCCTGTATACCTCTGGATCCACCCCTTGCATCCAGACTTCCTGCTAAACTTTTCCTCATAGGGGTACTACACTTGAGACCACCCAGGAAACTGTCCCCTCCTCCCTGGTACCTTAACTGTGTATTAGAAAAATTCACCTTGGCCCCCTTTGAGCCAGCAGACAAAGCCCCCCGTAAAGTTTTGTACATGGAAAACTGTTTTACTGGTAGCTCTGACCTCAGCCAAAAGGTTTCAGAGCTGCAAGCTCTTATGGGTACACCACCCTTCTGTCTTCCAACTTGACAGTGATGCTTGGGACTAACCCATCCTTCACACCCACAGTTGTGAATGACCTGTCCTTGAACCAGGCCATTCACCTGCCTACCTTTCCCCCAACCTGCAGGGGGATAGTGAGTGTACTTCATTCCCTAGACGTCCACAGACATCTTGGTATGTCCTATTCCTATGTTGTAGTCTTGCTGTGGGATTTCCCACCTCAGGCAACCTGTCTGCTCCTATACAAAAGCTTAAGCCTGGTTGCTGTAGGTGTGTGGGGACGTCACACGTAGGGCCATAAACCAGAGACCTTAAATGTGATGTCTGCATGCAAAGACCACAATTTTTCAGCCACAGACGTCCCATTGTTCGTTTCGCTGCTACTCTGGAAAACTTATAAAAAGCTAAGTACCCCGTTGGGGAAGCCTTGCGTTCTTTTTGCTTGAGCTTGGTTAGCTGTATTTTTATATTGGTCGATGTCAGCTCAAAAGGGCAAATGTGGGTGTTGGATACCACATAAGGATACTTCTAGTCTTTGGAAGGAACACTAGATCAGAAGTTGCAGCCTGCGCGTCAACTGAGATGGTCCAGAGATCTGTTCCTACAGACGTCAAGGGGGAACCAGAAACGGTTGGTCTGCCTTCAGATACTTCTATTCGGGAGACTAGCTTCTGAGCCTAGGCCTTCTCCAAACCCAATGCCTACTAAATGTAAACAGATATCTGACTCCTACTCTTGGAGTCTGGCAATCTTTCACGAACTCTCTGATGCAGGCCTTTATGGCCCTCTGGTTCTACTCCCTCCACTGTATCTGTGCTCAGCCCTAGGCCTGCCTCTGCCATTTCTCTCCCCTTGCAGACTACCCACGAAGGAGAGGAAGGGCTAGAACCTTACTATTCTGAAGAGTTAATTTCTTATGCATCCCAGACTGCCTCCCCTTTAGAATAACCAGATGAGGACTCTATTGAAGGGGACTCTCCACCAGAGGACATTACCTTTGAAACAATAAGGTGAGAGTACTTTAATGGGACAGTACCCAGAGGAGGTAGTTTGACCTCCAAGTGGAGTCTCTTTTCAGCCAGCCCACCACCTGCACCTAAAAGACCGGACCGGTTTTATAAGGTTCCTGATTATCAAAAATTGTCAAACCTCCTCTGCAGACCCTGGAGTTATTGCTCTCTCCAAACAATCCAGATTTATTCCCTCTGCATCGCTTTTGCCTACTGATAAAGAAGCAAAGCCATGGACAGGATTGGTAAGTGTACACCTCTTCCACCCTGGCCTTCTGTGCTATACATTACCAGACACGGGGTTAAATATGCACCGGACCTTGTCTCTCAAGCAACTAATCTCCTGGCTGCCACACCTGACTGCCCTACCAAATCAGACATCTAAATTCTCTGGCTTCACAGGTAGCCAGACATTCAATCAGGTGCAGTTATGATGCTGCAGCAGCTTCTGCTTGTCCTCAGCAGATGCTCCTTGGACGTCCCACGCATCTACAGCAACCAAGCTTAAGCTTTTGTATAGGAGCAGATGGGTCGCCTTAGGTGGGAAATCCCACAGTAAGAATACTGCAACATGGAAGAGGACATCTATGGTTATGGTAAAATTTTATGCAACTGGTTTTACCTACATAAAACCAAGCCCATTAGGAAGTCAGACCAACTGTCTCCTTCCACCCCAGAGCTGTTGGGAAAGCAGTGACCAGACCATTTCGGCCTGGATCTCTAGGGCCATTTCTTTCTGCTGCCTACAACATGGGAAGACCTTGCAGGGCAATGTCAAAGCCCACTCCACCAGAGCAATGGCCTCTTCTGGAGCTTTCATGGGGCTAGACACAAACACCATACTTGAGGTCCAGCTTGTAGTGCTTTGTGAAGGTGTGCACAGAGGACCAAGTAGCTGCCTCATCTCCAGAGCCAGGGTGGGTTTTGCCAGGGCTGTCCTACAGATTCCAGGAAACCTCTTCTAGGCCACCACCCAATCCTCTGAGCTTTGGCACTCGCCCACATGTAGAATACTGCAACGTTGGAATAGGACATAGGAAAGTTTTGTGTAAAATCTTCCATAACCATAGATGTCTCTTCCATGTTGCAGTATTCCTTCCCTCCCCTCCTGTCACGTTGCACTTGCTTTCCTGGGTGACACTGGACAGGCTATGCCATTACATGACTGGCTCCGACCAGACATCACTTTTTATAGCCTGCATTCTACTGCCACATTGGATGTCTGCACCCAGAGGGACAAACTTTGGAATCCTGGCTGGACGAACTGAAAAGGAAGGGTAAACCCACATGTAGAGTACTGCAACATGGAAGAGAAGGGCATCTATGGTTATGGTAAGATTTTTTACACTGCTTTCCTGTCTTCTGATTGACTTGTGTGAAGTTCATAACTGAGGGATGTTTCTGCACTTTGACAAGACCTAAAGATAAATTGTTTAAAAAAAATTGAAATAGAACAGTGTCTGCATGTCATGACACTGCATTTTTGAACGTCTACAGTTACAGGTTGAGTTGCTAGTCTGAGTCATTTTTATGTTGGACATGGGTTATGCTTCTGGTTGCAAGTACAGTGATATCTTTGACATTTGGAGTTTGTGTAGTTCTGTAAAAGTCTGCACCTACTTTGAGGCAAAGGTCCACGTCTAATTCTCTAAAGTGGGATTTCAGGCATAAGCTTCATATTTCAGTTTGTAGTCTCTTCCAGCCTTGGTTGGATCACAAAGCAAGCAGCTTTCAAGACTGTCAGCTTGCCACCTGACTCTGACTGTTCTTTCCCTTAGAGCTCTGCATGCTTAAGATAGTATGGCTGAAAAGATGGTGACATAAGTAACTTCGCAACATTGTGCATTAGTTCCTTTGTACACTCTGCTAGTGATTTAAGCAGCTGGAATAAGGCAAAAAGCACCCGACTTCCCAGTCTAGAACATCGCCTTTTACCCAAAGCAGGCAGTTGCAGCTAAAAGGAAATGGCATATTCTGCATTTCTGGTATGCTGTATGCTTCGTTGCCATTCATAGCCGAATTAGCTTGTTTGCAGAGTAACAATACGGGATAATTCCAAGAACAGGTGAGTACATATTTTAAATTTTGCTGCAATTTACGTTTTTTTTTTTTTTTTTTCTGGGATGCTTCTCTGAAGTAGATGGTGCAGAAGTAAACCTTGAATTTTGAGTCCTTGTGTTACTGTAAGTAGTTCATAAAGGACAATTTGTAAGCAGATTTTGGCGTTGGTATTTTAAGCACTTCAAAGCACTTCAATATCCAGTTGAGAGGGTCTGCCTCTTGATTTGATGAGTGCAAATAACTGTTGCACACGAGTTATGGATTTTGTGGGAAAGCTTTAAAAAAATTTAATCCAATTTCTAGCAAATGCCTACTAGATAAGTTGTTTTGACATGCATTTAGACATGTCTTAGTTTATGGTGATTGCATTATTTAGGATAATATTTTAAATTGGAACGCAGTCATTTGATCAAGTTTTTCCATTGACACTCTTGTAGCTACCTCATGGTGATTCTAGTTTTAAAACCTTTGCACAATCGTGCTGTCAAGTATTCAATAAAGAGGGCATTGTATGCCCTCTTACAGGAGTTTGTAATGAGTACCTCTTTGTAGGTGTCACTGTTGCAGTAGTAATCCTTCATGGGAATCTAGGTAAAACATTTGCTATCCTATTCCTGTGTTGCATTTAGTGTGGGATTTCTTGCTTCAGACTACCTGAACGTCTGCTTCTGTAAAAAAAAAAAAAAAAAAAAAAAAAAAAAAGCTTAAGCCTGGTTGCTGTAGGTGCATGGGATGCCACACGCGGCCATAAACCAGGGACCTTAAATGTGATGCCTGCACGCACAGACCCCAGAACTTTTTCAGCTGCAGACTATTTCACATTGATCACTTCGCTCCTACACTTGAAGACTTCTAAAAAGCGAAGTACCCCATTAGGGAAATTTCAGTTTCTTTTGCTTGAGCTTGGTTAGCTGTAGTTTTTGTTGGCTGATGTCTGCTAAGGGAAATGCCATTGCGGGCATCAGATACCGCATAAAGATATGCATGACTGGCATCTTATCTAGGGAAGGAACACCACCATACTGCTTGTTCCACTTGCCATCTTTTGTTCCATAGACCCTTCATAGCTGTCTGGCTGCCCTCTACTTATATTTTGAGAACCACCGACTCGAAGCTTGCACTCAGGCTGGATCTTGAATAGTCCGTTCCGACTGAACCACCACAGAAAAAGGCCAGTTTCCATGCTTGCCTCCGTTGCCTCTCTGCCATTGGACATCCCACCAGCTTCCATGCTAGGGGTTGAAGGACATCCAATTGAACAGTCTACTTTGGCTCCCACCAACTAAGCTGCTTCAGAAGTAACTGCCTGTGTGTCCCCTGAGACAGCATAGATGTCTGTCCTTACACATGAGGGAGAACCAGAAACAGTTGGGTGTCCAACTGGGACACCATTACCTGAAGCTCAGGCCCCAGAACCCAGGCCTTCTCTGACTTTCACCTAAGCGAAAACAAAAAAAAAAAAAAAAACTTACTCCTACCCCTGAAGGAGTCCGAAACTGGCAATAGTTTACTAACTCCTTGCAGGCATTTATGGCTCTCAGGCCCACAACCTCTTCCCCTTTCACTATTCCAGTGCTTAGTCCTAGGCCTGCCTCTGCCACATCTTTGCCTACTACCCAAGGAGGAGAGGAGGATTTAGAACCTTGATACTCTTCTGAGTTTATTTAACCTTGCTACTCGTCTTCTGAGTATTTCTTATTCCTCACAAATTGCCTCTCCTCTGGAATACTGTTCCCCAGATGAGGAATCCATTTAAGGGGACTCCCCACCAGAGGATATTAACTTTGTGGAAACGGTTTACAAAGATGAAAGAATACTTCAGATGGGACACTACCCAGATGACTGACACCCAGAGGTGGTATCACCCTCCCTATCAGACATCCTACCTGTCTTATTTGCCTATCTGGATGCTTTCATCTCTGCATCCAAGAATCCAGACTCAGAACTACCTGCTCATAAGAGGCTGGACAGGTTCTACAAAGTGCCTGATGACCAAAAATTCTTGGTTCTGCCTCCCCTGGCAGACCTGCAGTAATTCAGGTCTCCCCTGGCAAGCAATCCTAGCTGATTCCTTCATCTCTTCTGCCCACTGTTAAGGATAGCAAAAGCATGGACAGGAGTGGGAAAAGTGTACACCTCCACCCTGGCATATCCATTACCAAACTTGCATGGTAAAATGTCCTGGACCTAGTTTCACAAGCCTCCAATCTCTTGGCTGCCACCCCTGACTGCCCTACTAAATGAGAGCATCTAAACTCACTAGCTTCTCTGGTAGCCAGACATTCCATTAGGTGCAGTTATGCCGCAGAGGCCTCTGTTAGGTCTGCAGCTTCTGCTTCAGTTCTCAGCAGATACTCTTGGCTTCACCTCCAACTACTCCCTGAGGATTTCAAATATAAATTTATGGACTCCCTTAGACCATAACCTCTTTATGTCCTATTCCTATGTTGCAGTATTCTAGTTGTGGTATTTCCTGCCCTCAGGCAACTTGTACGTCAGCTCCTATACAAAAGCTCCAGCTTGGCTGTTGCAGCATGCGTGGGATGTCAGACGCAAGGCCATAAACCAGGGGCCTTAAATGTGACGTCTGCATGCACAATCCCCAGAACTTTTCAGCTGCAGACCTATGCATTGTACCATCGCTCCTTCTCTGGCATGTCATCACTAAAGCTAAGTAACCTGTTGGGTTTCTGTTTTCTTTAGCCAATTTGTTCTTGCTTAGGCTTGGTTGTAGCCTTTAGCTGATGTCAGGTAAAAAGGGGAAAGTGCCAATGCAGGTGCCAGATGCCCCATAAAGATGTCCATGATGGGTGTTTTTTACTTGGGCCAGGAGCGCAACCATTCCGCTTGCTCAATTTGTCAGTCATTTATGCCAGAGACTCTTCACAGCAGTTTGGCCAACCTCTACGTAGAAAACCAGCACCTTAAATGGTTAGCCCTAAGAATGGATCCTGCATCGGAGGCCGCATCCAAACCTCCATGCAAGAAGGCCTAGATTCCTAGGCCTTCCGTGCTTACTGCTTTGCTACTCTATGCCCCACCAACTGCCGATCTAGGAGTTGAGTACCTGGCGGATTGGTCTACTTCAATGGCGTCCTTTGAGGAAGCCATTGCATAGCCAATGACCGGCACTTCCTTAGCTTACCCAGCCACTGACTAGTCTGTATCGAGGGGGAATCAGGTTCTGTGGCATCTCTGACCGGGATCCAGATGGAAATGTTGACCTCAAAGCCCGACTCCAGGCTGGTTCCAACTTCCATCCCGGTCAAAAGGAAGCAGCAAACAAAGCATACCTCCTCTGCAGAAGCCATGCTAGATTGGTAGGCCTTTACTTTCTCTCATAGCATTTATGACCCTTAAACCTTCAGCCTCAACCTCCACTACTCTGCTTTTACTCAGTTCTAGGCCTGCATCTTCCTCTTCCCTCCCACCCATGACCTCAAGTTAGAGCATGATTCTTCCTCTGAGGACTCTAGTTCATATTACTTATCAGGAGAATACTCCTGATGAGTAATCTGTTGAAGGGGATTTCCCCCCTGAGGATATTTCCTTTGAGTCTATCACCAAGATGAAAGATTACTTCAAATGGGATACTTCACAAATGACTGACACACAAGAGGTACTTTGAGCTGCTTCAAGTAGAATCCCCCTCCCCTTCGGCTCCCCTCCAGTTCTACCTGCTTATTTGGATGCCTTTAATTCAGCTTCTAAGGCCCCAGACTCTGCCACCTGCCCCTAAGCCCGCTGACCGCTTCTATAAAGTGCCAGAGGTGCAAAAATTCTTAGTTGAACCACCCTTGGCGGACCCAGCTGTGATTGCCACCACCCCTGTTAAAACAGTCTAGACTGCTTCCTTCCGCTTCCCTCCCCACAGATGATAGTAAGTAGATGGGAAAGAAGGTGTACACATCCTCCACTTTGGCTTTCAGAGCCATTAATTATCAGACCCACATGACTATGCTCTAGACCGTCTCTCAAGCCCTCCTCCAACCCTGGCTTCTATTCCTGACAGCCCCATTAAGGCTGACATTTCCTCCAAACTGTCCTTGGCTCAGCAAGTAGCCAGGCACTCCATTAGATGCAGCTACAATGCTGCAGAAGCATCTGCCTGCTCTGCAGCATCTGCTTCTGTCCTCAGGAGATGCTCCTGGCTGAGACTCCAGAATCTACCCAAAGACTTAGTCCAATATCTTGGATGCCCCCTGGATCACAATTTCCTGTTTGGAAAGCCATTTGCAGACCTCCAAGAATCTGCTGGAAAAAAAGTAAAGAATTACAGGACATGAAACATCTGCTGGTGTCCCCCATTCCCAAATATTACAGGAATTGCCCTGCTAAAACCACTTTTGTAAGGCGTAACCCTCCACAGACAGCTGCTGCTGCTTCTTCCAGATCTAGAAGAGGGGCAGGACCTACCTATTGCATCACCTCCTCAGCCCGGACTATCCTTTCAGGTCCGAGGTCATCCCAATAATGCGCGACTGCCTTGCCCACCTACCACTTTCTGCATGCCTTCCCCATGGTATCCCCTTCTGGCAAACCATCACCGCAGACCAATGGGTCCTATCCATTATCCAAAATGGTACTTCTATCCTGGAAAGAAAAAACACCCAGGAAAGGCATTCCACCCCCCCCCTCTCCTACCACAAGTTTTGTCAGACCTGCTAAAGCTAGGCACCATAGAACCTGTCCCCTCAGGACAGGAAAGAAAGGGATTCTACTCCCATCTCTTCCTGGTCCCCAAAAAAAGATGGCCCCTGGAGATGAATCTTGGATATCTCCTTTCTAAATCTACACCTTCAGGTACCCTCCTTCAAAATGCTGTCACTACCCACTCTGCTGCCACTTATTCCAGCCAAAGCCTTTATGGCCACCTTGGACCAAAAAGAAGCCTACCCACACATATACCCATCAGGACTTCCCACAGACAATTCCTGTGTTTCTCTGGGCCTTCCTCTCATTTCCAATTTACTGCTTTGCCCTTTGTAAACACTCGGGGGACAGTGGATAAACCAAAGTGCCTAGCCCCAGCCATTGCTTTCTGCAGAATTCAGGAAATCCAGATTTACCCATATCAGGACGACATCCTAATACTAGCAGAGTCCAGATACCCTCTCAGGGCAGCTGCACTTCATGTCCCTTCTGCAAAATCTGGGGTTCAACATCCCAAAGTCGTCCTTGAACCCAGACCAGGACAAGATTTTCCTAGGCTGCAAAATCAGAACAGACAAAATTAAGGCCTTCCCCCACAGGAAAAGGTTCTATCCCGGACCTCCACTTCAAGGAAATCCTACTCTCCCAGAAGGTGACTGCAAGACAGTTAATCTCCTAGGCTTGATGGCAGCAACCATCCCCATGCTACCACTGGCCAGAATGCACATGTACAAGCTACAGTGGTACCCCAAAAACATTTGGTCCCAACATCTACATCCCTTGGAATAGGTTATTCCCCTCCTTCCCTGTCTAAAGACAGAAATCAGCTGGTGGGTCCAGCAAGTCCAACTAAACTCAGCACTTTCACCCCCAACCCAAACAATGCATACAGATGCCTCCGATTCAGGTTGGGGGTGACACTGGCATTCTACTGGGTTCGGGAAAAGTGGCACCCTTCTCTACAGGCCAAACGCATCGTATCAGGGAAATGTCGTCCTAGCTCTAGACCTTTACACCCCCCCCCCTCTTGTACCAGGGGTGCTTCTGATGGTGACTGACAAGGCAGACAATACCACTGTTTTGTGGTACCTTAACAAACAGGGAGGAACAAAGGCCTATCAGCTGATGCAGACTGACCCTGCTATGGGACCTAGCCTCTCACCACAACTTGGTCCTGCAGGCGAGCTACATCCCCTCGCAGGACAAAAAGCAAACGGATCTAAGCAGGACTTCCTCTCCACAACACAAATGGATGCTGGACAGGAAGATCTTCCTAGATAGTCTACCAGTGGGGTACTCCACAAATAGACCTGTTTGCTTCCCCCCAGAACATGCAGCTGGAGACCTTCTGCTCAGACCTACCCCCCCCCCCCCAGCATGGAGAGTGGACGCTTTAAACATTTCTTGGACTGAGTTTCTTTATGCCCCTTCCCCTTCCGAATGATTCAAAGTCCTCTTGAAAGTCAAGGACAAACCAAAAATCTTGTTAATGACTCCCTACTGGTCAAGGCAGCAGTGGTTCCCCATACTTCACAATTTAGCAAAGGGCAGTCACAAGTTACCCTACAAGGTGGACCTACTGCCATAAGACAAAGGAACTCTCCTCCACCCACACTTGCAGATATTATCCCTGACTGTGGGTGATAAACTTTTGATCTCCTTCAGACACCACTATTCAGGACGTGCTTTCAGTCCTGAGGGAGGCAAGGAAATCTTACCTAGCCAAATGGGAAAGATTTAAAGTGACGTCTGGACAAGGGAAAGGACCCTTGCTCTGCTGATGCCCCCCTTGTTCTTGCTTGTGTCAATTGATTAAAAGCAGACTCTCCTATTCAGTGAAAGTGCATCTTTCTGCTAAATCTGCCTGCTTGCCCTTGGATCCCCCCTTGCTAGCCAGGCTCGACGTAAAGCTCTTCCTTAAAGGGGTCTTACACTTGAGACCACCAAAAAACCTATCCCTCCACCCTGGCACCTTAACTACGTCCTGGAAGAACTTACCCAGTCCCCTTTCGAACCTGCTGGGACATCCCTACAGATGTGTACATGGAAAACTGTCCTAGTGGCTATCGCTTCAGCCAGAAGAGTGTCAGAGTTGCAGGTCTTAATGGCCTGCCCTTCACCACCTTCCACAAAGACAGTCGCCCTGCAAACTAATACCACCGTATGACCAAGGTGGTCAATGACTTGTCTATAAACTAATCTGTCCATCTACCCCCTTTCCCTCTCCCACTAATGAAGGGGAGAGAATACTGCACTCCAGGCAACTAAGATTCTACCTGGGCAAAACTAAACCCATTAGGAAATCTAAGCAACTTTCTCCTTCCACCCCATAAACCCTGGGCAAGGCAGTCTTCAAACCTTTGCATGCTGGATCAGGAAAACAATTTGTCTCCTCCCACCATGGGAGTTGAGACCCATTCCACTAGGGCAGTGGCTGCCTCCAAGGCTTTCATAAAAGGTCTGGACACTGCATCCATTATGGAAGCAGCCACATGGTCCACTATCCACACTTTCACTAAACATTACAAACTTGACAGTCTCCAGAGCACAGGCAGGATTCGCCAGGGCAATCCTACAGGGCTTTGTAGAATCCTCCTTGGCATCCGCCACCCTCTCATCCGTCTAAGCTGTGGTACTGTTCCACTACTAGAATACTGCAACATAGAATAGTTAAAACCTTACCATAATCATAGATGTCCTTCTCTTCCATGTTGCAATATTCCTTCCCACCCACCATTATGTCCTCTGTATTGTCTTTTCCCACCTAATACCTGGACCTATCTAGCCTACTGAAGGACACAAAGGTCACACACCTGTCCCCACTGGCATTCTTCCTGCTGGTCCTTCTCTACCTGATGGCCATAAGTCCCCGAGGATTGTGCGTGCAGACTTCACATTTAAGGTCCCTGGTTTATGGCCTTGTGTCTGATGTACCAAGCATGCTGCAACAGCCAAGCTGAAGCTTTTATATAGGAGCAGACGCAAGCGTTGCCTGAGGGCAGGAAATCCCACAACTAGAATACTGCAACATGGAAGAGAAGGACATCTATGGTTATGGTAAGATTTTACACAACTATTTTTGGCAAACTATCTGCAGGAGAAAAGTAAGTAGCTGCAGGAAACATTTTGCTAGTCTCATATTCCTAAGTACTGCAGGAATTATCCTGCAAAGACTTGTCAGGAGAACTCCTTCCTCTGGCACCCCCTTCTCTAACAGGCAGATAAGAGGAACCAGGAGGCAAACCTACTCCAGACCTGTTACCTCACAACCTACTCAGACTGCCTTTTCAGGATAGACGTGCACCTAACAATGCGACTGCCTTGCCCATCTACCTCTGTCAGCCTGCCTCCCCCACTGCCTCACCTTTTGGAAAAACATCACATCGGACCCATGGGTACTGACTGTCATTCAAAATGGATACTTCCTTTCTGGGAGGGAAAAAAACCTATCCCAAGGCCCATCCGCTTTCCGCCCAAAAATGAAATCCACCTCTTTCCTCACATTCTACTAGACCTCCTAAGATTAGGAACAATATAATTTGTCCAATCAGTTTCCTTACTGTCCTGGAGGATTTTACCCTACTCTTTCTGGTCCCCCAAAAAGATGGGCCTTGGAGACCTATTCTACATCTCTCCTTCCTAAACCAATTCTTAAAAGTAGCATCATTCAGGATGCTATTCCTTCAAACTCTTCTTTTAATCCCAGTCCAAGCTTATATGGCCACTACATCTAAAGGAGGCTTATCTCCATATTGCTGTAAAATCCTCCAACAGAAAATTTTTACTGGACCCTGCTCTTTTTAGTTGACAGCCTTGCCCTTTGGTTTGTCTACTGCACCCAGGGTATTCACAAAATGCCTAGCCCCAGCCATTGCTTACTGCAGGACCAAAGGTGTCCAAATCTATCCCTACCTAGACCACATTCTCCTTGCATAAGTCTCTGGTTCACCACCTCCCTTCTACAAAACCTGGACTTCACCCTCCACTTAAATCCTCCTTACTCCCGCAGCAAGACTATCTTTCTGGGCTGCAGGATCAGAATAGACCTGATGCAGGCTTTCCTTCCCCAGGACAAAGTCCTGTCACTCTCCAGTCACTTCCAAAACCTTTTACAAGCTCCTCCGATATCTGCAAGACCATTCCTGTAACTCCTGGGGCTGATGGCAGCAACTATCCCTATGCTTCCCCTAGCAAGAATGCACATGCGAAAGTTCCAGTGGTACCTGAAAATTGTGTGGTTTCAACACACTCCCTAGAGCAATAGATTCCCATTCTGCCCTGCCTCAACAGAACTAAGGTGGTGGATTCAACCAATCCTTCACAACCTGGGACTGCCACTTCAAAATCCCCTCCCAACCCAACTTGTGCATACAGATTCATCAGACCTAGAATGGGGAGCCACCTTCCTGTGTTTCAGGGTACTGGAGGCATGGAATCCTACCCTTCGAAAGCATATCAGTGTAATGGAAATTACTGCAGTTCTGACCCTGGAGGCTTTTTTTTCTCCAACCGGGCCCCTTTCAGATATTCACAGAACACCACAGTCATGTGGTATTTCAACAAACAAGGAGAGACCAGAGCTTACCTCCTATGCAGGATAGCTATACAAATTGGGACCTCTCCTCCAGGCACAACTTGATACCACAGGCCTTGTACATCCCCCCTCAGGACAAGTAGATATTCTCAGCAGAGCATCCTCTCTACAGCACGAGTGGGTGCTGAACAGGGAGACCTTTCTAGACATTGTCCACTGGTGGGGCACACCTCAAATGGGTCTGTTTGCCTCCCTGCAGAACAGACAGTTGAACAAATTCTGCACCAAGGATCACTCTCCGCTTTCCGGGAGGGTGGATCTCTTCAGCATTCCATGGAAGAGGCTGTTTTTCTATACGCTTTTCCACCCTTCCCACTAATCCAAAAGGTCCTACTGAAAATCGGGGACAAACCGAAAGTCTTGACTCCCTACTGGCCAAGGCAACATTGGTTCCCCTTCTCATTAGCCAAGGGCAATTACCGCATGTTACCCCATAAGGTGGTCCTACTCCCAACAAACAGGAACTCTAATTCACCCTTACAAACAGATGTTGGGCCTAACACTTCGGGTGATAAAACTTCTAATCCCTTTCAGACACCACTACTCTGAGGATGTGCTTAGTCGTGAGGGAGGCCAGGAAACCTGCTACTAGGAAGCCATATTTATCAAAATGGGAGAGATTCTCCAAATGTTTTTCACATAAGGACAGGGACCCCGGCCTGGCAGACGTGTCCCCAGTCCTTGCCTATGTGTGAACTCAAAGATGGCCTTTCCCACTCTTCAGTGAAAGTCCACCTTTCAGCCATTTCAGCTTGTCAACCTCTAGATTCCCCTTTGCTATCCAGGCTGGATGTAAAACTTTTCCTGAGGGGTCTGCACATCAGACCACCTAAAACTCCTCCCACCACCCTGGGACCTGAGCTTTGTTCTGGAAAAACTAACACTGGCCCTGTTTGAGCCAGCTAGCATTGCTACTTTACAAATGTGTACATGGAAGACTGTACTGCTGGTAGCCATTACTTCACTAGGATCTCATGGCCTGCCCCCCCCCGCACTACCTTCCACAAAGATAGGATGACCTTGTGCACTAACCCTTTCTTCATGCCTAAAGTGGTCCGTGAACTGTTTTTAAATCAATCCGTTCACCTATCTACCTTCTTCCCCTCTCCTAACAATGGAGGATTCTCCATTCCCTGGATGTACGCAGACAACTTAGTCTGCTTAGACAAAACTAAGTCCTTCGGAAAATCTAACCAACTTTGTCTCCTTCCACCTCAGGGCAAGGCAGTCTCCAAACAAACGTTCATGTTGGATCAGAAAATCCATTTCCTTCTGCTACTTGCACCTTGGCAAGCACTTACTCCAAGGGGTGAGAGCTTCACTCTACCAAAGGCATGGCTACTTCCAAAGCCTTCCTCAAAGGCTGGACCCTGCATCCATTCTGGAAGCGGCCCACCTGGTCCACAATTCACCCCTTCACTGAACGCTGCATATTGGACCACATCTCCAGAGCCAAGACAGATTTTGCTAGAGCAGTCCTGCAGGAGTTTCTGGAATCTTCCACTTCTGCATCCACCCTTGCCTCTAAGCTGTGGTACTCTCCCACACTAAGAATACTGAAACATAGGAATAGGACATAGAATATTGTAAAATCTTACCATAACCATAGATTCCCTTTTCCATGTTGGTGTTCCTTCACTTCATCCATCCCCCTGTATTTAGTTTGGACTATGGACATAACTCTTGGGCACTAGGAAGCTCTGCCCTTCAAGAGCAGACTAGCCAGCATAGGACACTTGACACTTCTGGCTGACATCACTTGTTACTCTTTGGGACTGACTGCCCTTCAAGTTCTGAGGTCTGTGTGCAGACGTCACATTTAATGTCCCTGGTTTATGGCCCTCTGTGTGACATCCCACACACCTACAGCAATCAGGCTTATCCTTTTGTATAGGAGCCGACCTTCAATTTGCCTGAAGTGGGAAATCCCACAGTAAGAATACTGCAACATGGAAGAGAAATAGCATCTGTGGTTATGTTAAGATTTTGCGCAACTATTCTATCTGTCATTTTCATTTGTTCAACGGATGGGTTTGGCTCTTGCTCTGATCTGATGCTTGAGCTCCTCCCTTACCCATAATTCCCCTGACCACTACAGTAACCTCAAATCTAGTTTGCTCTTAGACTGAGATTGTGATTTCTCATGCTCCTTGTGGGTTAGTTACTTAGCTAAGCCCCCTTACCCTAAACTTATCAAGTGTTTGGTGTTTCTGTACTACCATTGTTGGTAGCCTTCTCACTTTTACCATTGGTAATTTCTTTATACCATTGTTCGTAGTATGTGATTTTTTCCTTTTTTCCTTCCAAAAACGTTTATTTGGCTTGTTTTCCAGCATGGCTAATAAGCTGACTGGCTTTAAGAAATGTACTTGTGGGCATAAGATCCCCAATTCTGATGCCCAGTGTTTTGTTTGGGCCCAGTACATTTAGACACCTCTTATTCTGTGTGGCCTTTGTGAGAGTTAAGTAATAAAAGGTAATCTTCCAGCATCAGCTTCTGTAGGCACTTCAGGGGCTCAAACACCAAAATGTGATGGAGCCCAGGGAACCCTGTAAGCACACTCGTGCTCAAACACCTTTAGAGACACCAAAGAGGTTTCTAAGATCTCTGATTCAGAGTCTTTGGGTCTGACACCATCTTCGGTCTCCTCTCCTCAGCCCCATGCTCCTAGGTCTTCTCGGGAGCCAGTCTCCCCTTTTTATAACAGACTCCCAAAAAGTTTTCAAGACCACCTTCCATATTCTCTTCTGGTAGGTCTTATCGAAGTTTCTCAAAGTTGAAGGATGGATAGGATGATCTCTGAACAGATCCAGATGGGGTCCTGCCAGCGCAGTTTCCCTTCAGGTCCATGAACAGTCTACTTTCATTTCAACATGTACTTGCGCCTTCTCTGATCCGTCTGTCCTTAGACCCAAGAGCCGTGAGACTTCAACTGTGTGATTTGAAGGTTTTTTATTTTCCATTCCAACTTCCCTGACCCAATCTGCTTCGACACTTGAGCATGTTGGCTCTTGGAGTGGAAGAGTCTGTCTCAGAGGGGTTGACTTGCATTCCAAAGATGTTCGTGTTACACTGCTGCAGTCATTACACTTGAGTTATCCTGCCGTCAGGCGGTTCCCCAGTCTGCCTGAGTTCCAAAGTCTTGGTCCGGCATCGGTTGCTGTCGCCCCCTCCCTAACGTCAGTGCGACAGGGGTATACAAGATGCAGCCGACGTCATTTTCTTCAGTCTTTCTTCCGCGCCAGTTATTGCATTTTGCAGGCAAAGAAATATTCAAATATACCCATACCTGTATGACTGTCTAATTCCGGCAGAAAGCCAGGACATACTAAGTGGCCTTTGTACAAAGGGTGCTGACTTGTCTGGGGTACACCATAAATGAAATCACACCTGGTACCCTGTCAAACTATATTCCTGGGAGCAAGCTTGAATACAACTTCCCAGATGACTTGCCTCGGGCCAGAGAAACAAATTCGACAACCTACTTCAAACAAGTGGCCACACAACCCCTGCTATATCTGCAAGACCAATAACTGCAAGCCTTTGGTTTCATGGCCTCCTGCATTCTTCTAATTCCGTATGCAAGACTGCATATGAGGAAACTACAGTGGTATCTAAAACGCCTATGGTGTCAACATTCTCAAGATCTAGAAACTGATTCCTATCATACCTTGCCTACACCTAGAGTTCCTTTGGTGGGCAGAGGCCTGCCACCAACACAAGGGACTACCTTTCACACCACTCCCTGCCTCCCAAACCCGAACAGACTCATCAGACTATGCATGGGGGCTCACCTGGCAGGGAAGTGCATTCAGGGCAAATGGAACCAAAGTCAAATGCACCTGCATATCAATCAAAAAGAAATGTTAGCTGTACAGAATGCTCTGACAGCCTTCAAGGACCACATTCTTCCAAGATAACTTATGGTAAAGAACACCACTGTTATGTAGTACATAAGCAGGGGGGTACACATTCTTACCCCCCTCTGCAGACTAGCCATGGTATTGTGGAACACGGCCTTGAACTACAAAGTGTACCTACAAGCTCAATTCCTGCTAGTAAAATTAAATACACTGGCAGACTAAGCAGAAACCTCACGGACCCACACAAGTGGAAAATGGAACTAAGGATTTTCAACACATGTTGGCAAGCAAATGGAGTAGCCCAGATAGACCAGTTTGCCTCTCCCCAGAACTATCAATTGGACAAATTTTGCACAAGGAGACTCCACAAGCCTGGAAAGTGGATGCTTTGTCCTTCAGCTGGAAGAATCTATCAGTCTATGCCTTCCCCCTTCCGCCTCTGCTCTCCAAAGTACTACTAAAAAATCAAACAGGACAAACTAAGGATGTTTTTGATTGCTCCAGACTGGCCGCGCCAACACTGGTACCCTCTCCTGTGCAGTGTCAGTTATTCCCATGGCAGCTGCCTCGGACTCCTTCCCTGTTGTCTCAACAAGAGAACCAGATTCTGCACCCTCAGCTTCTAACACTGAACCTTGCAGCCTGGCTAATTTCTCCTTTACTATCCCTCAGTAAACCTGTGATGGATATCATTTTAGAAAATCTTGGGCTGAAAAAATGGAAAATATTCTGTGCCTGGAACCAATCTCTACGGATGAGCACAGCAGCGCCCAATTTACCTCAGATTTCTCAATACTTCACTGAGATGCTTCACAAAGGCCTGTCTTTTCCTCAATTAAAATCCACGCCTCAGCCATTTCGGCTCATAACACAGAACCTCCCCTCTTCTTTCATCCCACTGCTCAAGCAGTTCCTCAGAGGGGCTAAACGTTTGAGACCACCCAGGAGAGCTCCAACCCCAGCCTGGGACCTTTTCTTTGTCTTTGAGAAACACTACTTCCTTTCGAGCCAGCTGCTACTGCAGACTTAAAATTTCTTTCTTGGAAAACCGCTTTCCTTTTAGTAATCTCTTCAGCTAGAAGGGTATCTGAATTACAGGCCGTTATGGCAGTGGAGCCTTTCATCATCTTTCATGTGGACAGGGTGTCCCTCAGAACCAATCCATCCTTCATAACCAAGGTGGTATCCAGTGTGGCTCTTAATCAGTCCATTTGCTAATCTTTCCCAATTCACAGAATAAAGGGGAACTGATACTGCATTCCTTAGATGTGCACAGACTACTTATATTTTACTTAGACAGGACTAAACCTCAAAGGAAGTCTGAACTGCTGGTGGCATTTGCTGTAGGAGCAGAGGGGAAGGCTATTTCAAAACAAACCATTTCTAAATGGGTAAGCCATTGCATTCATTTCTGCTATACAAGCACCATGGAAAACCTACCCCCCAGGGGATCAGACCTCACTCCACCAGGGCTGCATCTATCTCTACAGCCTTTCTGAGGCGCCCCTACCAGGGGCATCCTATAAGTTGCTACTTGGAGTTCTGTACATACTTTCACCAAGCATCATTTGCCAGTTTTCTCTAAATCCAGAGCTGGCTTTGCCACTGCAGTCTTGCAGGGCCTTATAGCTGGCCCCAATGCTATCTAAATTCTTCCTCCCAACCATAGCGTTGGGAATCTACCCAGATGTAATGACTGCAACAGTGAAACCCTAAACATAGTACAGTTGTGTACACTTACCATAAATGTAGATGTTCTAGTGCATTCACTGTTGCAGTCCTGGATGTTTTGTTTCACTGTTGC
Source organism: Protopterus annectens (assembly GCF_019279795.1). NCBI lineage: Eukaryota > Metazoa > Chordata > Ceratodontiformes > Protopteridae > Protopterus > Protopterus annectens. Next base: position 477,861,064 of record NC_056745.1, on the reverse strand, counting down.
AGTCATTACATTTGAGTAATCTGCTGGCAGGATGCCCTCAGTCGGCCTGATTAACAAAGTCTCGGTCCTGCGTCAGTTGCTGTCCCTTCCATGATGTCAGGTAGTCAGGGGTATAAAACATGCAGCAGACGCCATTACATCAGTCTTTCTTGCTGCGCGGTGCCAGAAGCAGTTCGCAAGTGCCAGTCGGCTGACTCCTTAAATTTTCGTTTTTGAGTTTTAGAACTGAAGTATTCAACTAAAAGCTTAGTACCTCGTTGGGGAAACTTTTTCTTGCTCCTTACTAATGTCAATAAAAGTTAACAATTGCATTACTTGTGGGAAGCAAATACCTCAATGATTTTCATTTGTATTGTATTCCTTGCCTAGGCCCTGACCACAATGTACCTTTTTGTTTTTGTGCTAAATTTAATCAACGCGCTATTAAACATCTGTATATTTTTGCTTCTAAACACTTTGGCTCACGATTTAATTATCCAGAAATGTCTGTTAGCAATCAGACTTCCGGAATACCTAAAAAAAAACGCAGAGAACAGACAGGCCGTCTAGGTCCAAAACTGACTATGCTTCTGGTACTCAGTGAGGCGCTTTCGCAGCCCCTGATACCTGTTACTTCTGATTCGCAGGCTTCTACTGAGACCCATTCTGAGTCTGGTATGCCGCTAGATGCTTCAGTTATGGAACCCGCGGATGTCTCTACCTTAGATGGGTCCGGAGCCGCTGTGCAGGCACCGGCTTCTGAGGGTGTTTTCAGGCCTATATATTTGTATATTACAGACACTATCTTCAAAACTAAGGCCAAAACCTAAATCTGTCTAAAAGACGCCTGGGCCACATGTGCAGGCCCTATGCTTAAAAGACAAATTATCAAAATGGCTGAAGATTTAATTACTCTGATCAGGGGTAGCCAACCCCCTCCTAAGACGCCTAGGCAAGACATTGATTATGAATCTTCTGAACAGGATTCTATTTCTTCGGACTCTTGTATTTGTCTATACCTACATATGAGGAGTCTGATGCAGAGGATTCCATTCCTTCTGCTTCTCCCCCTGAGGATTTTTCTTTTGAGGAAACTTTACATATCTTAAGGGAACATTTCCACTGGGAAAGTCAGGATTTCAAGTGACTTGGGGATTTTCTTCTTCCTCAGCATAGGCCTTTGGCTATACCTCCTGTTCTAAACATTGTTTTTTTTCTGAATCTAGTATGGCTCCGGATTCTCTGCCTCTGGCTCCTTGTAAGCCAGACAGATATTACAGGGTTCCTGACTCCCACAAATTCCTTTTCAAAAATCCTATTGCAAATCCTGAAACAATTTCTCAGGGTCCCAAGGGCATTAAGGCCTCTACTGCTAAAAATCCTACCCCTTCTGATAGATTCCAGGGCGCTGGATATATGCGGTAAGAAGGTTTACACTTCTGCAACCTTGGCAATCAGGGCTTTAAACTGTCAATTTCATATGCTTAAATATCAACAGCATATTATGGGACTGATTAAACAGAAAATGATGATTTCTGACTGTGGAAAATAGACTTGCAGGATTTATTGCATTCAGCTGAACGAGTTAGAAAGCCATACTTTGCAATGTGTTTTTTTTTCTTTGGAGGCCTCTTGTAGGGCTGCTGTAACTGTCTGTCCTAAGAAAGCATGCTTGGTTCAGAGCAAACTCTGCCTGATCATGTTAAATTGTTAGATGCTCCTTTACAACAGGACCGTTTCTTTGGTAATAAGCCTGAAGAAGTTTTTAAAAAAAGATGGAAGATAAAGCTAAATCTATGCAAACTGTGAAAGATTGCTTACAAGTGCAACCTCCAAGATTTAATAGGCACTGGCCTACTAAGAACTGGTCCTTTCCAGTTCGAGAGCCACTCAAGTCAGACATTCCAAAGGCTCCAGGTTACATTCACAAGGGACTTTTAGAACAAAACAATGGGGTGCCTCCACCTCCAAATCTGGAAACAGCAAGACACCTCCCTATGGTAAACAGTCTCAATGACTTCCCTCTACACCTACCAAGCACTTGCCTAGCACTTACCTTTCAGCCACAGCTTTGGGGGGAAAACTAGCACTTAATGCAAGAAACTGGCAACTTACAACCCAAGATAAATGGGTTTTAAATATAGTATCCCAGGGATACAGACACGTTGCCAATCCCAAACGGATCTCCAATCCTGCCCCCAAATCAGTGGGCAGAGACCCAGAACCAAGTACTGTCCCTCATGGACATGGCTATTCAACCAGTACCAGAAGAGGAAAACGGACAAGGTTTATATTCCAGACTTTTCCTGGTACCCAGAAAATACTAAGTGTCCAATTCTGGACTTATCTACTCTAAACACATTTCTGGACATACCAAAATTCAAGATGCTGACTCCGTTACTTCCTATGCTAGGCAAAGATGCCTGGTTGGTAACTAGACTTAGGCTTACCTGCATATCCCAATCGGGGAATCTTGCAGAAGATACCTCCGCTTCAAAGCAGGCTACTTGCATTACCCGTTCTCTGCGCTGCCCTTTGGCTTGTCTACTGCACCCAGGGTCTTCACAGTGCCTGGCTCCAGTAATTGCATTTTGCAGGCAAAGAAATATTCAAATTTATCCATACCTGGACGATTGTCTAATTCAGACAGAAAACCAGGCCATACTTTTAAAACATCTGGCGTTTGTAAAAAGGGTTTTAACTTGTCTACGGTGCACCATAAACTAAAAGAAATCACAACTGCTACCCTCTAAAATTACATTCCTGGGTGCAAGCTTGAATACAACTGCCCAGATGGCTTTCCTCATGCCAGAAAAGCAAATTCATTTGGTGACTGACTTCAAACAGGTGGCCACAAAAACCCTGCTATATCTGCAAGACAAATACTGCAAGCCTTGGGGTTCATGGCCTCCTGCATTCTTCTAATTCCATATGCAAAACTGCATATGAGGAAACTTAAGTGGTACTTAAGTTTATGGAGTCAACATTGTCACTGCCTGGAAACCATGATTCCTATCATACCTTGCCTACGCCTGGTGTTCCTATGGTGGGCAGAGTCCTGCCACCAAAACAAGGGACTGCCATTCACACCACCTCCTGCTGCCCAAACCCCAAATAGACTCATCAGACTATGCATGTGGGGGCTCATTAGGCAGGGAAGTGCATTCAGGGCAAATGGAGCCCAAATCAAATGCATCTACATATCAATCAGAAAGAAATGCTAGCTGTACAGAATGCTCTGACAGCCTTAAAGGACTACCTTCATCCAGGACAACTAATGGTAGACGGACAACACCACTGTTGTGGTACATAAGCAGGGGGGTACACATTCCTACTCCCTCTGCAGACTAGCCATGGCATTGTGGAACTGCCTTGAGCTACCAAGTTCACTACAAGCTCAATTCCTGCCTGGAAAGCTGAATATTCTGGCAGACTAAGCAGAAATCTCATGGACCCACACGAATGGAAACTGGAACCACGGATTTTCAATATGTTGACAAGCAAATGGGGGAGCCCAGACATGGATCTTTCTGCTTCACCCCAGAACTACCAGTTGAACAAATTTTGCTCAAGAACTCCTCACAAAGCCTGGAAGGTGATTGCCATGTCCTTCAGCTGGAAAACCCCATCAGTCTATGCCTTTCCCCCTGTGCCTCTGCTCTCCAAAGTTCTGCTAAGTCAAACAGGACAAACCAAAAATGATTTCTCCAGACTGGCCATGCCAACACTGGTACCCACTCCTGCGCAGTGTCACAAATTTCTCCATGGCACCTGCCTCACACCAACCTTACTGTCTCAGCAGGATAACCTAATCCTGCACCCTCTGCTCCCAACATTGAATCTTGCAGCTTGGTTAAGCACTTAAATTCCCCCTTAGCATCCCTCAGCAAAACTGTGATGTCATTTTGGAGGCGAGAAGATCTAGTAATAGAAAATCTTAAGCTGACAAATGGAAATGATTGTCTGGAATCAATCTCAAGGGATGAGCACAGCAGTGCCCAATTTACCTCAGATTTTGCAATACTTAATTGAGATTCTAAGGGCCTGTCTTTTTCCTCCATTAAAATCCATGCCTCAGCCATGCCTCAGCCATTTCAGCTCATTACAATACAGAACCTCCCCTCTTCTCTCATCCTCTTCTCTGGCAGTACATCAGAGGGGCCAAAAACTTGAGACCACCCAGGAGAGCTCAAACCCCTATCTGGGACCTTAACTTTGTATTGAAGAAACTTTCTCTACCTCCTTTCGAGCCAGCTGCTACTGCAGACTTAAAATTTCTTTATTGGAAAACAGCCTTCCTTTTAGCAATCACTTCAGCTAGAAGGATATCTGAATTACAGGCCCCTATGGCAGTGGAGCCTTTCATAGTCTTTCATGCGGACAGGGTGTTACTCAGGACCAGTACATCCTTCATGCCCAAGGTGGTATCCAGTGTGGCTCTTCAGTCCATTCATTTGCCAACTTTCCCAATCCACAGAACAAGGGGGAGCGGATTCTGCATTCATTGGATGTACACAGACCACTTAGATTCTACTTGGACAGGACTAAATCTCGAAGAAAATCTGAACTGCTGGTAGCTTTTACTGCAGGGGCAGAGGGAAACTATTTCAAAACAAACCATTTCTAAATGGATAAGCCATTGTATTCATTGCTGCTATAAGCACCATGGAATCCGATCTCATTCCACCAGGGCTGCATCTGCTTCTACAGCTTTCCTCTGAGGTGTTCCTACCAGGGATATTCTAGCTGCTGCTACCTGAAGTTTAGTTCATACTTTCACCAAGCATGATCACTTACCAATTTTCTCTAAATCCAGAGCTGGCTTTGCCACTGCTGATGTTCATCGTGCATACAGCTGCAGTAATCACAGATGGGTTCTCTGCCGTCAGGCGGTCCCTCGGTCGGCCGAATTCCAAAGTCTTGGTCCGGCGTCGGTTGTAGTCGCTTTCTCTTCTGACGTCAGTGAGGCCAGAGTATATAAGACACAGGCGACGCCATGTTCTTCAGTCTTTTTTGCTGCGCGGTGCCCGAAGCAGAAGCAGTTCGCAAGTGCCGGTCGGCCAGCTCCTGAATTACGAATATTTTGGAATCCGAAGTCTTCATTAAAGCCAAGTACCCCGTTGGGGAAACTTTTCTTGCCTCTGACCGATGTCAGAAAAAGTTAATAATTGTATTTCTTGTGGGAAGCAAATACCGCATAAGGATTTCCATTCCCGCTGCATACCTTGTTTGGGCCCAGACCACGACGTCTCGGGCTGTCGCTTTTGCACTACCTTCAATAAACGCACCATTAAGCGTCGGGTGGAGTTCGCCCAGCACTACTTTTATAAAGCTTTTGATTATAAAATGTCGTTGGACACTCAGACTACCGTTTTGACCAGACACGCGAGGCCTGCGGTCCCCGCTGACACCACGCCAAAACAGGCTACACGTGGTCCGGTTCTCAGCGAGATGCCCTTGCAGTCCCCGACTACCGACGACACTTCTTTGGTGGTGTCCTCTGTACCCGAGACTGCTGGGTCCTCTGCCCTTTCCCAGACTACAACCGAAGCCTCTGCTAATGTTGAGCCTACCAATGTGGACAGGTCCACCTCCACCCATGGTGTATTTAGGCCCTGATCTTCTTTTTCAATTAAGGCCTTTACAAAATCCAAAGCAGCCAGGCAGCCCATGAGGCCTGTTGTACAGGGCCCATCTCCAGGTCCCATGCCTAAAAAAACAGATTCTTAGAATGGCTGAGGATTTAATTACTCTTATCAGAGGTTCTCAACCCCCTCCAGACAAGAGACCCAGAGTGGAGGAAGATTCTCCCTCTTCTGATCAGGGATCCATTTTATCAGAACATTCTGAGGCAGAGGAACACTCTTGCTCTCCTTTTGAGGATTCGGATGCAGAACAGTCCATTCCCTCTGTATCCCCTCCTGAGGATTTTTCCTTTGGGGAAACCTTACACACCTTGAGGGAACACTTCCATTGGGAAGGCCAAGACTTTTCAGATTCCAAGAAAAGACTTGGGGAATTTCTTTTGTTACCTCAACACAGACCTCTGGCTATACCCCCTGTTTTGGACATACTGGATGATGTCTATTCGGAGGCTTGTCTTAACCCGGATTCTCTGCCTCCTGCGCCAGTCAAACCTGATAGGTATTAGAGTACCCAGCTCTCACCAATTTCTCTTCAAAAGCCATAATGCTGACCCTGAAACCATTTCACAAGGCCCCAAGGGATTGAAGGCCTCCACTGCCAAAAATCCACTTCCTGCAGAAAGGGAATCAAGATCTTTGGAAAGATGGGGGGAAAAGGTTTATACCTCTGCCACCCTAGCCATGAGGGCTTTAAATTGTCAGTTTCATATGCTTAAATATCAACAGTTCCTGTTATCACAATTGAACAAAATGTCTCAACCTGAACAACAAGATTTAAAGGAGTTGCAGGATATGATGCATAGTGCAGAACAAGTGGGTAAACACACCTTACAATGTGGTTATGATGCCCTAGAGGCCTCAAGTAGAGCGGCAGCTACAGGATCAGTCATTCGCAGACATGCCTGGCTTAGGGAACAATTTACCTGATCATGTGAACGCTAAACTTCTAGATGCTCCTTTACAAAAGGATGTGCTGTTTGGTACTGATGCTGAGGAGATACTACGGAAAATGGAAGAAAAAGCCAAATCTATGCAAACTGTCAAAGCTTTCTTACAGGTCCAACCACCACTTTTTAGCAGAAATTGGCCTTCAAAAAATGGTCCTTTCCAGCCACTGACAAGCCCCAAAGAGGTAGATACAGACGCACAAGGGGCAGAGGGCAATCACAAGGATCATATAGAGGCCGACAATGGCAAACTCCAGCACCAAGAGGTGGCGAAGACAGTGCACAACAATACAGGAAACAAACCCAATGACTCCCTCATTTCCATGCCAAGCATGTCTCAGCTGGCAGCACCTTTGGGAGGAAAACTAGCACTATTTGCAAGCAATTGGCATATTGTCAACAGACAAATGGATCCTGGACATTATAAACAGAGGCTACAAATTTCAATTTCACACTTCCAAAAATGAAGCATGCCAAACCTGCCACAATCAAAGGGCAGAGGCACAACTGCAAATTTCAAAGCTCATAAGCATGCGAGCTATTCAACAGGTTCCTGCTCACCAACAAGGTCAAGGTTTTTATTCAAGACTTTTCCTGGTACCAAGGAAAGGAACCGACTGGAGACCCATTTTGGACTTATCCACCCTAAACACATTTCTAATCGTACCAAATTTCAAGATGCTCACATTACAGCAGCTTCTTCCCATGCTGGGCAAGGAGTTCTGGCTGGTAACATTGGACCTCAAGGAGGCATACCTGCATGTCCCAATCAGACAAAGCTGCAGAAGATAGCTCAGATTTCTTGCAGGTTCAATCCACTATCAATTCTCTGCATTGCCCTTTGGCTTATCTACTGCGCCCAGAGTATTCACATAGTGCCTGGCATCAGTGATTGCCTACTGCAGACTTCAAGGGATACAAATTTACCCTTATCTGGACGACTGCCTGATCCAAACCGACAGCAAGAACATACTTCTAGAACATCTGGCGTATGAAACACGGTTACTACTTTCTCTGGGATATACAATCAACAAAGAGAAATCAAGGCTAACACCATCCCAGAAAATAACTTTCCTGGGTGCCA
>NC_056745.1:477810909-477845909 GCF_019279795.1 Protopterus annectens | reverse complement strand
GATTACTCTTTTGGGGAAACATTGCATACCTTGAGGGAACACTTCCACTAGGAAGGCCAAGAGTATTCAGACTCAAAGAAAAGGCTCGGATTTCCTCTTGCTCCCTCAGCACAGGCCTCTGGCTATACCTCCTGTCTTAGACATACTAGATGTGTATTCAGAGGCCAGCCTTAACCCTCCAGCTCCAGTCAAGCCTGACAGGTATTACCGGGTTCCTGATTCACACCAATTCCTATACAAAAGCCATGCGGCTGACCCAGAAACTATTTCACAGGGTCCCAAGGGAGTTAAGGCCTCCACTGCCAAAAATCCATTACCTTCAGAGAGATTCCAGAGCTTTAGAAAGGTGGGGGGGGGGGGTATACACCTCGGCCACCTTAACCATGAGGGCATTAAACTGTCAGTTCCATATGTTAAAGTATCAACAGTTTTTGTTATCTCAGTTGAAAAGCAAAATGTCACAACCAGACTTGAAGGAGTTGCAGGATTTGTTGCATAGTGCAGAGCAAGTGGGTAAACATACCTTGCAGTGTGGTTTTGATGCTTTAGAGGCCTCATGTAGAGCTGTTACAGGATCAGTCATACGTAGACATGCTTGGCTCAAAGAGCAAACTTTGCCAGATCATGTCAAAGCAAAATTACTAGATGCACCTCTTCAAAAAGATGTATTGTTTGGTGTTAAAGCTGAGGAGGTATTAAAGAAAATGGAGGAAAAGGCAAAATTAATGCAAACAGGGAAAGATTTCCTACAGGTACAACCTCCACGTTTCAGTAGAAATTGGCCTTCAAAAAATTGGTCCTTTCCAGCCACGGACAGACCTCAGAGGTACAGGCACCCGAGGGGTAGACTGCAATCTCAAGGATCATTTAGAGGCAGACAATGGCAAGCACCTACACCAAGAGGTGGTGAGGATAGTTCACGGCCATTCAGAAAGCAGAGCCAATGACTTTCCCCTTTGCATGCCAAGCAAGGCTCAAATGGCAGCACCTTTAGGCGGATAACTGGCATTTTCGAAAAATTGGCATACTGTCGCAAGACAAATGGATCCTGGACATTAGACAAATTCCACTTTCACACCCTTCCAAAAATGAGGCATGCCAAACCTGCCACACAATCAAAGGGCAGAGGCACAAAAACAAATTTCAGATCTCATGGACATGAAAGCTATTCAAGAGGTACCTGCACAAGAACAGGGTCAAGGTTTTTATTCCAGACTATTCCTGGTACCAAGGAAGGGCAAAGATTGGAGACCTATTTTGGACCTATCCATCCTAAACACATTTACTCGTACCAAAATTCAAGATGCTCACATTACAGCAGCTTCTTCCCATGCTGGGCAAGGAGTCTTGGCTGGTAACATTGGACCTCAAGGAGGCATACCTGCATGTCCCAATCGGACAAGATTGCAGAAGATACCTCTGATTTCTTGCAGGTGTTCAACCCATTATCAATTCTCTGCATTGCCCTTTGGCTTATCTACTGCGCCCAGAGTGTTCACAAAATGCCTGGCATCAGTAATTGCCTTCTGCAGACTTCAAGGGATGCAAATATACCCATATTTGGACGACTGCCTGATCCAAGCGGATAGCAAACGCATACTTCTGAAACACCTGGCGTTTGTAATAATGTTGTTGAATTCTCTGGGATACACAGTCAACAAAAAGAAATAGACTAATACCCTCTCAGACAATAATTTTCCTGGGTGCCAGCTTGAATACGAACACCCAGATGGCCTACCTCATGCCGGAGAAACAAGGGCAGCTAACTCAATACTTCAGAAAACTGGAAACCTTCACCAGGCTGACTGCAAGGAAAATCCTGCAGGCTCTGGGATTCATGGCATCTTGCATCCTGCTAATCCCATGTGCAAAGCTGCATATGAGGAAACTTTAATGGTACCTAAAAAACTTATGGTCACAACACAGCCACAGTTTGGAAACAACTATACCACTGATTCCATGTCTTCAAAAGGAATTTCTGTGGTGGGCTCAAGCATGCCAAAGAAACATAGGTCTCCCATTCTACAAGCCTCAGGCAAATCAAGTCATCACAACAGACGCCTCTGACTACGCCTGGGGGGGGGGGGGGTGCACATGACAGATCGGTGCATTCAGGGCAAATGGTCACAAAAAAGCACCTACACATCAATCAAAAGGAAATGCTAGCAGTAATAAATGCTATTATGGCTTTCAAAGACCTACTGCATCCAGGCCAGCTATTGATAAGGACAGACACCACCACAGTGATGTGGTACATAAACAAACAGGGAGGAACCCATTCATATCCCCTATGCAGACTAGCCATGTCTCTTTGGAACATGGCTCTGGAATTACAAATCTAACTTCTAAGCACAGTTCCTGCCAGGCAAGGAAAACACGCTGGCAGACGACCTGAGCAGGTATGACAGATCCACACGAATGGAAGTTGCATCCTCAAGTTTTTACAAGGATAATTCAAGCCTGGGGAAGGCCAGACATAGATCTCTTTGCCTCCCACAGAAATTACCAATTGACAAAATTCTGCTCAAGGACCTTTCATCCACAGGCCTGGAAAGTGGACGCACTCTCATTCAGTTAGACAATGACAGTTTCTTTTCACCTCTCCCTCTGCTGCCCAAAGTTCTATTAAAAGCCAGAGCAGACAGACCAGAGATGATTCTCATTGCTCCAGACTGGCCAAGACAACACTGGTACCCACTCCTGAGGAGCCTGACGCATTCCCCACCATGGATCCTGTCTCTAATGCCTCTTCTACTGACTCAGCACAACTTCAAAACTCTTCAGTCAGCTGAAAACACTCAATCTAGCCGCATGGAGGATTCCTTAAGTTCACAACAGACCCTACTCTCCACGGAGGTGCAGGATGTCATTTTGGAGGCCAGAAGGCCTTCTACTAGAAAAGCCTACTCCGCAAAATGGAAACTGTTTTGTGCCTGGAATCAGAAAAAGGGTCAGAATCCTGGAATACTGAATTTACCTCAAATTTCTCAGTACCTAGCTGAGATGCTAAGCAGTGGACTTTCATTCTCCTCCATCAAAATCCATGCCTCAGCCATTTCTGCAGAATACAACACTGATCCTCCTTTATTCTCTCACCCTCTCAAGGCAGTTCCTCAGAGGGGCTAAGAATATAAAACCCCCAAGGAAGAAACCAGTACCTGCTTGGGACCTCAATTTCATTCTAGAAAAACTGACCCTGCCTCCTTTTGAGCCAGCTGTTTCAACAGAACTGCAATATTTGTCATGGAAAACAGCCTTCCTTCTGGCTATCACCTCAGCACGCAGGGTTTCGGAACTACAAGCCCTCATGGCTGTGCAGCCTTTCATCATTTTCCATCAGGACAGAGTTTCCTTGCGAACCAGTCTTTCCTTTATGCCAAAGGTAGTATCCAGGGTAGCCTTGAATCAGGCTATCCACTTACCTACCTTTTACCCTAATTCACAAAACAAAGGGGAGAGACTGCTACATTTACAGACAGCACCGTTATTATTTGGACAGAACAAAGCCTTTCAGAAAATCAGAGCAACTGTGTCCTATGCTACAGGTGCTCAAGGGAAGCCTATTTCCAAACAGACAATCTCAAAATGGATAGCCCATTGCATATGCTTTTGTTACTCTTTTCATGGTAAAACTGTACCTACAGGCATCAGATCTCACTCCACAAGGGCCACAACTACCTCTGCAGCCTTCCTCAGAGGGGTTCCTACCAAAGATATTTTGGAAGCAGCCACTTGGAGTTCTGTACATACTTTCTCCAAGCACTATCACCTACCATTATACTCCAAATCTAGAGTGGGCTTTGCCACTGCAGTCTTGCAGGGCATCCTGGCTCCTCCAAGTTCCACTTAGTGCATACCACCCCTTTTTTAGCTTTGGGATTCTACCCATCTGTTATGACTGCAGCTGTATGCACGATGAACATAGTATAGTTTTGTATCTACCATAAATGTAGATGTTAAAGTGCTAATACAGCTGCAGTCCAGGTTTCCCTCCCTCCTTCCCCTCTTGGGACAGGTCTAATGGCTAACATCTCCTCATACAACCTCATTGGGGTATTCTTTTATGGTGTATTTGCTTGCAACTACTGTTGATTATATTGCATTGCATTATTACGTAAATTTGTTTCGCCTTCCTTCTGGGGGCACCTGACATCTGGGGCAAGAAAAACTGAAGAAAATGGCGTCTGCTGGTTCCTTTATACCCCTGTCGCACTGACGTCCGGGAAGAAGCGACGACATCCGACGCTGGACCTAGACTTTGGAATTCGGCCGACAGAGTACCCGCCTGACGGCAGGAAAACCCATCTGTTATGACTGCAGCTGTATTAGCACTCTAACATCTACATTTATGGTAGGTACAAAACTGTACTTTGTGGTGCATCAACAAGCAGAGGGGAACCTACTCTTACCCACTATGCAGGCTAGCCATGGCCCTGTGGAACACTGCCTTGGACATGCAGGTCCATCTGCAAGCTCAATTCCTGCCAGCAGACAACTCACTGGCAGATTTAAGAAATCTAGACCCACACGAGTGGCAACTGAAGCCCAGAACCTTCAACCTTCTGATCCAGAAATGTGGGTACCCAGAGGTGGATCTTTTTGCCTCTCCCTACAATCACCAGCTTGGCAGATTCTGCACCAGGACACCTCACAGCAGGTCCTGGGAAGTCTATGCCCTATCCTTCCAGTGGGTAAATCTCTCCATCTATGCCTTTCCCCTTTGCCCCTCCTCTCAAGAGTATAGTTGCCTGCCTTTTTTCTCCAACCCATAGGGGGACAGTGAGAGGGCACTGCACTCCCTGGATGTGCATCGACAAATCTGGTTTTACCTGCATAAAACTCAGGTGGACCAACTCTTTGCGTCCTTCCACCCTAGAGCCATGAGGAAGGCAGTGTCCAAGCAGACCATATCTACTTGGATCTCCAAGGCCATCCCCTTCTGCTACCAATTCCATGGTAAATTCCTGCAAGGTGCAGTTAAAGCACATTCCAACAGAGCCATGGCTTCTTCAGGAGTCTTTAAGGGTTTGGATACCTCCACTAATCTGGAGGCAGCTCCTTTGTCTTCTGTTCACACCTTCACCAAACACTACTAACTTGATTACATCTCTTGAAACAGGGCAGGGTTTGTCAAGGCTATTCTTCACTGATTCTTGGAGTCTACCTGTAGACCACCCCCCCCCCCAAATCAGTGAGCTTTGGCACTCGCCCATATGCAGAATACTGCAACATGGGAATAGGACATAGAAAAGTTGTATAAAATATTACCATAACCATAGATGTTTCTCTTTCATGTTTCAGTATTCCTTCCCACCCACCTCCCCCTCCTGTTAGATTACATTTCCCTATCTGGGTGCCACGAGTGGCATTGTCCTTATTGGGTCTGGCTGACTGGGGCTTTCAGTTCTGAGGGCTGATTTGAGCTGATGTCAGTTATGGCCCACATTCCCTCAGCCACGTCAGATGTCACACGCACCTCAGAGGGACTGAAAACGTTTTATACTGGCTGTACGTACACAAGACAAGGAGTAAACCCATATGCAGAATACTGCAACATGGAAGAGGACATATGGTTATGGTAAGATTTTGCACAATTTTTCATTTTGCAATCTTTAGTACTTTCTCCATTTTGGGCTGTCAGTTAAAGTAGATGTAAAGTTTCTTGGAAAACTTGCTGGTGGCTAAAACTTCTGCAAGATGAGCAAAACTTCTGCAAGATGAGCATCTGAACTCCAGGCGGTCTTCCAAACCACCATATTTGATATTCCACAACGACCACACATCCTTTCTAGAGATTGGTACAGCTCTACCTGCCTTTACTGAAGTGTAGTAATCAAATAACCACACTTGATAGATACCTTGCCATTGATGCCTGTGGAATAACCTTCATATGTTACTAACTTAAAACATTCAACACATTGTTTATAATTCCTTTAATGATCCATATCAAGCCATTGAGCTCTGTACAGAAACCAGTTCAGAACATTGTCATTCCGTTGCATCATTGTCAACATATGTATCAAGGTTGCATGTTTAAGAAGTCAGGGTTACTGCAAGGTACATATTCAATGAAAACAGGCCTCAGATGGATTAAATGGCTGCAGCCATGTTTGTTGCCAATTACTGTCACGGTTTCTATAATAGAAGCCAATTATGAGATGTGCACAAGGCAGTAATATCAGGGAGGCCATTTATTTCTTTCATAGCTTTCTCCTAAACCTACAGGACAACAGACAGCGCGGCCTATCCAGCCCTTCTGATTCATCATACCCACATCATAACTTCACATTTCGTCACAATTGCTCTGGGCTGCCTTACAATCTGCCCTGGCAACAATCCCTTGGGGCTGTCTGGCCTGTGGAAGGTCCAGCTAGAGTCCTGTGACCCCCCCCCCCTTTACCTTGGCCTCTTACCTATCCTGCCTTCCACCACAGAAGGGAGGAATATTCCTCCCTTCTACCAGCACATCTCATCTATTCTAGGTGGATGCTCTTTAGAGCTAAACCTTTTTTCCTTGTAAAAACCCATGAACCTTCAGATAAAGTAACCCCATCCCTGTCATACCTATCTGGCCACCAGACCCAAATGCCAGGATGAGGAATGTACAACTCATTAATGTCCCTTAACACCTTATCCATAGAATTAATTCTCTGTCTCGTTCTTTCCACAGCTTTAATGGACCTAGCCCCCCCCCCCCCTCCATCTTTTTCTCTCTACTGCTTCTGACAAACAAATGGCTTGTGGCCAGCAGTCATGCATGCAGTTTATCTCTTGTACCATCAAACTAATTAAATCTTTTTTACTGGATGTTGACCAATAGCATTACGCCCTAGGTGCAACACAATGGCTGTAGGAAGTTTACCACTTCTTGCTGCTTGTAGTATTGCACTGAGATGGTGCCACTGCTTTCCTGATGCCCCAAACCAAACGGCTTTACAAGAAGCTTGTTCTCTTTGGAGGGATAAGCCCAGCCTGTCCTGGACCCAGAGGTGGAGCCTCCGAATAAGAATGATCAACTGTCCAGATGTATTTCTGGTCCGATGGTGTTGGCTGAAATATGAAGGACAAGAGTTGGTAGTTTGCACCTTGTATTGCTTTTATAAGCATTGGACTTCCAACTGCCCATCCTCCATGTCTGCCTGTGAAGCCCCCATTGCGTGTGCATATGAGGCTGCACCTATCCAAAAAGAATGTAGTATATACCTCTGTTTAAGCCACTCAATTGCTCCTTTTAAAACTGCTCTCACATGATTGTGTAAGGTTCACCTTGCTGATGGCAAAATGGACCATCTAACATACCCCTATAGCTGCAGTACTCCCATCACTTTAGTAACATGCCATTCCAAACCCTTTGGGCTAGCCACTCTTACCCAGTGAGCATTTGCCTTGATCCATTTTGGATTTAGCCACATAAATCCCAAGTGTCCTCCATGTGCCAAAGGCAAGACTGTCCACTGGCCTTTCTGTAGTTGGACAATTTCAGGCCATCTAAATGCCCCACAAAAAGGTGGCCCTAAATGTTATCTCAGAAGAAAAAACTCACAGCAAGCCATAGATGTCCTATTTCTATGTTGCAGTATTCTCGGTGTGGGATTTCCTGCCTTCAGGCGACTCGTACGTCAGCTCCTATACAAAATCTTCAGCTTGGCTGTTGCAGCTGCGTGTGACGTCACATGCAGGGCCATAAATCAGGGACCCTGTGTGATGTCTGCACGCACAACCATCAGAACTTTTCAGCTGCAGACTATTTCGTATCTTACGATTGCTCTCCAGATGTTGGATTGAGTAGATAAGTAACCCGTTGGGTTTTTACATTTCTAATATTTTACTGATCTTTCGCATTGCTTAGGCTTGGTTGTTGTAGCTTTCAGCTGATGTCAGGGAAAAAGGGAAAAGTGCCAATGTGGGTGCCAAATTCCCCCATAAGGATGCCCATGACAAATGCGTTTTCTCCTTAGGCTGGGAACACTACCATAACGCCTGCCCTGTTTGTAAATCTTTTGTCCCTAAGACCTTACGTAGCTGCCTTGCAGCTTTAAATCTTTACTTAGAAAATCAATGCCTCAAACGGCTGGCTCTCAGTATGTCTCCTGCTCTGGAGACCACCCAAGAACCTCCGCGTAAGAAGGCCAAGATGCCTAGGCCTTTGTCTGCTGCTTCACACCCGGGCGCCCTGCCAACTGCAGATGTAGGAGTTTAGGAGCCCTTGGTGAAACCGTTGACTCCATCGACCTTTGCGGAGGCCGCTGCACAGCCAGCTGGCACATCAACGGAGCTTTCTCAGACACCTGTCAATGTCGAGGGGGAACCAGATTTGGTGGCTCCAACTGGAATCCAGACCTCTGATACAGCCACTGCCAATCCTGCCTCTAGACTGACTCCTAAGGCCACTCCAACCAAAAAGAAGCAGAAAACAAAACACACTACTGCTTCTGAAGCCCCTCCAGACTGGGAGGCCTCCACTTTGCTTATGCAGGCTTTTATGGCCCTTAAGCTTTCTGCCTCACCCACAACTACATTGCCTCTGCTAAGCCCTAGGCCTCCCTCTGCTTCTATCCCCATGGCTCCCCTCCTTGAGGAAGAACATGATTCTTCCTACTCTTCCTCTGATGAATCCATCTCTTATGCATCCCAGATTGCTTCTCCCAAGGAATATTATTCTGATGAGGATTCTGTGGAAGGGGATTCTTCACCAGAAGACATTTGGTGAAACCACCAAAATGAAAGATTTTAAATTGGGATACTTCCTAAATGACAGAAACCCAAAAAATATACTTTGAACTGCTAGTGGAGTCCCCCTCCCCTACAGCTGTACCCCCTGTTCTTCCAGCATACTTAGATGCCTTTACTGCAGCTTTTAGAATACCTGACTCAGCCTCCTGCACCTAAGCACCCAGACCTATTCTACAAGGTGCCAAAGGAACAAAAATTCCTCATAAAACCACCCTTAGCAGACCCAGCAGTGATTGCCGCTGCCCCTGATAAAATTTACCTTCTGCCTCCCTATTGCCCACAGATAAAAATAGCAAGTCCATGGATAGGATAGGCAAGAAGGTGTACACTTCTCCACTTTGGCATTCAGAGCCGTTAACTATCAAAACACATGACCAAGTATGCACTGGACATGGTATCCCAAGCCACCTCCTATGCTAGCTTCAATCCCTGACAGTCCAGTTAAGACTGATTTCTCCTCCAAATTGTCCTTCGCCCTACAAGTGGCTAGACAGTCCATAAGATGCAGCTGTGATGCTGCAGAAGCTTCTGCTCACTGCAGCATCAGCATCTCTCCTTAGGAGATATTCCTGGCTTAAGACTACTGAATCTGCCAGAGGACTTAGTCAAATCTTGGATGCCCCCTGGATTACAACTTCCTCTTTGGAAAGCAATCTGCAGACCTATTTAAGAATCTGCAAGAAAAAAGCAAAGAATTAAGGATGTAAAACATCTGGTATTCCCTATACCCAAATTTTATAGGAACTACCCAGCTAAGACTACCTTTGTTAGGCGTAACCCACATTCTGCTTCCTCCAGACCCAGAAGAGGAACTAGAAGGCATTCCAGCCTACTGGCCCACCTCTGCCTAGACAACCCTTTCAGGACAAGGGAGGTCCTAATACGTGACTGCCTTGCCTATCTGCCCCTGTCAGCTCGCCTTACCCACGGTCTCCCCTTCTGGCAAAAAATCATTACAGACCAATGGGTATTGACCATTATTCAAAAAGGGTACTTTCTATCCTGGAAACAAATTCCCCCCTGGAAGGGCATTCCATTCCCCCCCAAAAAAACAATGCCATCTTCCAAAAATTCTGTCAGACCTGCAGCAAGGCATAATAGCCAGTTCCCACAGGACAAGGCACAATAGCCAGTTCCCACAGGACAAGAAGGAAAGGGATTCTCTTCCTGGTCCTTCGAAAGGACTGTCCCTGGAGACCCATTTTGGATCTCTCCTTCCTAAACCTTTACCTGCAGGTACCCACCTTAAATGTTATCACTTCCCACTCTTACCCCTCATACCCTCAAATGCTTTCATGGTCACCTTGGACCCAAGATGCTTACCTGCACATTCCCATCAGGGCCTTGCATAAACATTTTCTGTGTTTCTCTGGCCCATCCTCGCACTTCCAATTTGTGGCCTTGCCCTTTGGTTTATCCACTGCCCCAAGAGTGTTTACAAAGTGCCTAGCTCCAACCATTGCCTTCTGCAGGATCCAAGGAATCCAGATTTACCCATATCTGGACGACATCCTTATCCTAGCACAGGCCAAAGATTCTCTTAAGGCATCTACGCTTCACTATGTCCCTTCTACAAAGTCTAGGGTTCACTCCAAACCTCAAAGTCCTCCCTGAACCCCCAGACAAGGACAAGATATTCCTTGGTTGCAGAATCAGTACAGAAAGAATGAAAGCCTTTCTCCCACAGGACAAGGTTCTATCTCTTAACTTCCCACTTCAGGAAGTCTTTCTCCCAGTCACTGCAAGGCAATTCCTTAGACTCCTGGGATTGATGGCAGCAACCATTCCCATGCTGCCATTGACCAGAATGCATATGTGAAAACTGCAAGGGTACCTCAAAAATCTGGTCACACCAGAATCACTTGGAACAAGTTATCCCCTTTCTTCCCTTTTAAAGAAGGAAATAATTTGGTGGATGCAACAAATACAACTAAACCTGGGGCTTCTACTGCAGCCCCCTCAACCCACAAATATTGCATACAGATGCTTCAGACTCGGGCTGGGGAGCCGCATTGAGTCCAAGCCCAGTGTGAGCCTCCCATGATAACCAAACACATGTAAAGGGGATGACAGCAGTTCTTTTAGCGCTACAGACCTTCCTACCACCACTGCTACCAGGTCCTCTTCTGATAATGACTGACAATACCACTGTAAATGTGGTACATCAACAGGGAGGTAAGGCGTGCCAGTAGTGCAGGCTAGCCTTACTAATTTGGGAACTAGTATCCCAGCACAACCTGTCCCTGCAAGCCAGTTGCATCCCTTCACAGGACAACAAGCAGACCACCTGAGCAGAACATCCTCTCCACAACCAGAATGGATGCTGAACAGGACAGTCTTCCAAAACATAGTCCACCGGTGGGGCACTCTGTTTGCCTCCCCCCAGAACAGCTACAGACCTTCTGCACAAAGACTTAACCCCCCCCCCCCCCAAGCCTGGAGAGTAGACTCCTTCAGTTTCACCTGGGAGGGGAAGTTCCTGTACGCCTCCCCCTTCCCTCTGATTCAGAAAGTCCTTCTGGAAATCAGGAAGGACAAAACAAAAATCTTGCTAGTGACTCCCTACTGGCCAAGGTAGCACGGGTTCCCCCTTTACAATTTAGCCAAGGGCAATCAGGTTACCTCACAAGGTGGACCTTCTGACACGACAAAGGAACTCTCCTACACTCACTTGCAAATGCTATCCCTGACTCTGTGGGTGATAAATTACTAACCCCATTCAGACACCACTTTTCAGAGGATATGCCATCAGTCCTGAGTGAGGCCAGTAAACCCACTACTAGAAAATCATACTTTGCCAAAGATTTACTCAGTGGTGTCTGGACAGAAAAGGGACCCTTATGAGGTTTACACCCCCCTAGTCCTCTCATATATCAACTTATAAAGGGCGAACTTTCCTATTCAGTGAAAGTGCACCTCTCCACATTATCGGCTTGCTTACCTCTAGATCCTCCCTTGTTAGACAGGCTACATGTGAAACTCTTAAAGGGGATGTTCATTGTGTTACTCTGCTGCAGTCATTGCACTTGGGTTATCCTGCCGTCAGGCAGTCCCGCTGTTGGCCAGAGTTTCAAAGTCTTGGTCCGCCGTCTGTTGCTGTCGCCTCTTCCCTGACAGTGTGCCAGGGGTATATAAGATGCATCCGACACCATTTTCTTCTGTCTTGCCACGTGGTGCCTGAAGCAGAAGCAGTTCGCAAGTGCCGGTCGGCCAACTCATGAGATTTTCGAAGTCGAATTTCAGATCCAAAGTCTTCAATAAAGCTAAGTACCCCGTTGAGGAAACTTTTTTCTTGCCTCAGACCGATGTCAGAAAAATGTAATAATTGTATTTCTTGTGGGAAGCAAATACCTCATAAGGACTTCCACTCTTACTGTATTCCATGCCTAGGCCCTGATGACGACGTCACTAGTTGGTTTTGTGCTAGATTTAACAAACGCACTATAAAATGTTTTGAAAACTGATGAAACCTCTTCTAGGCCAGTCACCGGTTCAGTGAGGCACTTTCGCAGCCCCTGACGCCCGCTACCTGAGCCACAGGCCGCTTCCAACTCCCATGTGGAGACAGCTAGGCCTCTGGAAACTCAAGGTATTGGGTCTACGGAAACTAATCCCTCAGATGGGTCCGGAGCCGCTGAGCAGGCATCTGCTTCTGAGGGTGTTTTCAGACCTTCACAACTTACCATTAAAATGGCCAAGACAAAGGTACCATTAAAGACAAATAAAACAAGTACAGCATTCTCCTGGACAGTCCTCCATGCCTAAGAAACAGATGCTTAAAATGGCCGAAGACCTCATTACTCTAATCAGAGGTTCCCATCCCCTTCCTGAGAAAAGGCCTAGGCAGGATACAGACCAATTCCTCTGATCAGGTTTCCATTTCCTCTGAGTACTCTTCAGACCAGGGATACTCTCTATCCCCCTATGAGGACTCTGATGCTGAAGAATCTATCCCTTCAGCCTCTCCTCCTGAGGATTATTCTTTTGGGGAAACTTTACATACCATGAGGGAGCATTCCCATTGGGAAAGTCAGGACTACTCAGAATCGAAGAAAAGGCTCAGGGATTTCCTTTTATTGCCTCAGCACAGGCCGCTGGCTATTCCGCCTGTGCTAGACATTGTGGATGTGTTCTCTGAATCCAGCTTCTCCTGAATGTTCATCGTGCATACAGCTGCAGTCATAACAGATGGGTTCTCCTGCCGTCAGGCGGGTCCTCGGTCGGCCGAATTCCAAAGTCTAGGTCCAGCGTCGGTTGTCGTCGCTTCTTCCCTGACGTCGGTGTACCAGGGGTATATAATAACCAGCAGATGCCATTTTCTTCAGTCTTTCTTGCCGCGCGGTGCCCGAAGCAGATGCAGTTCACAAGTGCCGGTCGGCCAGCTCCTGAAATTACGAAAATTTTGCAACTGAAGTAGTCTTGAAAGCCAAGTACCCCATTGGGGAAACTTTTCTTGCCTCTGACCAATGTCAGACAAAGTTAATTGTATTTCATGTGGGAAGCAAATAACGCATAAGGATTTCCATTCCCTCTGTATTCCTTGTTTAGGCCCAGACCACGACGTTTTGGTCTGTCGCTTTTGTGCTACATTCAACAAACGCACCATTAAGCGTCGGGCGGAGTTAGCCCAGCATTATTTTGGCAAAAAATTTAACATGTCGTCGGATACTCAGACTCCAGTTTTGTCTAAAAAACGCAAAGACAAGGACCGACACAAGGCCTGCGGCCTCTACCGACCACACCAAAACCGACTACACGTGGTCCGGTTCAGCGAGGCGCCTACGCAGCCCCTGACTACCGTCTACACTACATTGGCGGTGTCTCCTGTGCCTGAGGTCGCAGGCTCCTCAGCCCACACCCCGACTACAGATACCGAAGCCACTCTTGGCGGTGAATCTCAAAATGTGGACAGGTCTACCTCCTCTCAAGGTGTCTTCAGACCTTCCTCTTTCCATCAAGGCTTACACTAAGTCTAAAGCAGCCATGCATCCTAAAAGACGAGCTACACAGGGCCCATCTCCAGGCCCCATGCCTAAAAAACAGATGCTTAAAATGGCTGAGTATTTGATTACTCTTATCAGGGGTTCCCAACCCCCCCGGACAAAAGGCCCAGAGTGGAGGAAGAATCCCCCTCCTCTGATCAGGGCTCCATTATTTCAGAGCACTCTGAACAGGAACTTCTTCCCCTTTTGAAGATTCTGATGCTGAGGAGTCCATCCCCTGTCCCCCCCGAGGATTACTCATTTGGGGAAACTTTGCATACCTTAAGGGAACACTTCCACTGGGAAGGCCAAGATTATTCAGATTCCAAGAAAAAGCTTAGGGAATTTCTCTTGCTACCTCAGCACAGGCCTCTAGCTATACCTCCTGTCTTGGACATACTAGATGATGTGTACTCTGAGGCCTGCCTTAACCCGGATTCTCTACCTCCGGCTCCAGTCAAGCCTGACAGGTACTACAGGGTTCCTGACTCACACCAATTTCTATACAAAAGCCATGCTGCTGACCCAGAAACTATCTCACAGGGCCCCAAGGGAATTAAGGCCTCCACTGCTAAAAATCCATTACCTTCCGAGAGAGATTCCAGATCCTTAGAAAGGTGGGGGAAAAAGGTATATACCTCTGCCACCTTAACCATGAGGGCATTAAACTGTCCGTTCCATATGCTAAAGTACCAACAGTTTTTGTTATCACAATTGAGAAGTAAAATGTCACAACCTGAACAACCAGACTTGAAGGAGTTGCAGGATTTGATGCATAGTGCAGAACAAGTGGGTAAACCTACCTTACAATGTGGCTTTGATGCTCTAGAGGCCTCATGTAGAGCTGCTGTTACGGGATCAGTCATACGTAGGCATGCCTGGCTCAAGGAACAAACCTTACCAGATCATGTCAACGCTAAATTACTAGATGCCCCTCTACAAAAGGATGTATTTGGTGCTAATGCTGAGGAGGTATTAAGGAAAATGGAGGGAAAGGCTAAATCAATGCAAACAGTGAAAGATTTTCTAGAGGTACAACCCCCACGTTTCAGTAGAAATTGGCCTTCCAAAAATTGGTCCTTTCCAGCCACGGACAGACCCCAAAGAGATACAGGCGCCAGAGGGGCAGAGGGCAAACCCAAGTTTAGAGGCAGACAATGGCAAGCTCCTACACAGAGGCGGTGGGGATAACTCGCAACCATTCAGAAAGCAAGCCCAATGACTTTCCCATTTGCATGCCAAGCAAGACTCAAATGGCAGCACCATTAGGCGGAAAACTGGCATTACTTTCAAAAAATTGGCATATTGTCACAAAAGACAAATGGATCCTGGACATTATAGAGGCTACAGATTCCATTTTCACACCCTTCCAAAAATGAGGCATGCCAAACCTGCCACACAAAGGACAGAGGCGCAAAGACTAATTTCAGATCTTAGACATGAAAGCTATTCAAGAGGTACCTACGCACGAACAAGGTCAAGGTTTTTATTCCAGACTATTCCTGGTGCCAAGGAAGGGAAAAGATTGGAGACCCATTTTGGACCTATCCATCCTAAACACATTTCTACTTGTACCAAAATTCAAGATGCTCACTCTACAGCAGCTTCTTCCCATGCTGGGCAAGGAGTCTTGGCTGGTAACATTGGACCTCGAGGAGGCATACCTGCATGTCCCAATCAGACAAAATTGCAGAAGATACCTCCGATTTCTTGCAGGTTCAACCCATTATCAATTCTCTGCGTTGCCCTTTGGCTTATCTACTGTGCCCAGAGTATTCACGAAATACCTGGCATCAGTAATTGCCTACTGCAAACTTCAAGGGATACAAATATACCCCTATTTGGACGACTGCCTGATCCAAGCGGACAGCAAGCACATTCTTCTGAAACATCTGGCTTATGTGATAATGTTGTTTGAATTCTCTGGGATACACAGTCAACAAAAAGAAATCAAGGCTAATACACTCTCGGAAAATAATTTTCCTGGGTGCCAACTTGGACACAAACACCCAGATGGCCTACCTCACGCCAGAGAAGCAGGGGCAACTAACTCAATACTTCAGAACACTAGCAAATTGCACCAGGCTGACTGCAAGGAAAATCCTGCAGGCTCTGGGATTCATGGCATCTTGCATCTTACTAATCCCATGTGCAAAGCTGCATATGAGGAAACTTCATGGTACCTGAAAAACCTATGGTCTCAACACAGCCTGGAAACAATACCACTAATTCCATGTCTTCAAAAGGAATTTCTGTGGTGGGCTCAAGCATGCCAAGCAAACACAGGTTTCCCATTCAGCAGCCTCAAGCAAATCAAGTCATCACAACAGACTCCTCGGACTACGCCTGGGGGGCGCACATGACAGATCGGTGCATTCAGGGCAAATGGTCCCAAAAAGAAAAGCACCTACACATCAATCAAAAGGAAATGCTAGCAGTAATAAATGCTATTATAGCTTTCAAAGACCTCCTGCAACCAGGTCGACTATTGATAAGGACTGACAACACCACAGTAATGTGGTACATAAACAAACAGGGAGGAACCCATTCATACCCCCTATGCAGACTGGCCATGTCACTTTGGAACATGGTCCTGGACTTTCGAACTACAAGCACAGTACTTGCCAGGCAAGTAAAACACGCTGGCAGACAACCTAAGCAGAAATATGACAGATCCACACGAATGGAAGTTGCATCCTCAAGTTTTTACAGAGAGAATTCAAGCATGGGGAAGGCCAGACATAGATCTCTTTGCCTTCCACGAAAATCACCAATTGACAAAATTCTGCTCAAGGATTTTTCATCCAAAAGGCCTGGAGAGTGGACGCTCTCTCTTTCAGTTGGACATCAATGACAGTTTATGCCTTCCTACCTCTTTTTCTGCTGCCCAAAGTTCTAGTAAAAACCAGAGCAGACAGACCAAAGATGATTCTCATTGCTCCAGACTGGCCAAGACAACACTGGTACCCACTCCTGAGGAGCCTGACTCATTCCCCACCATGGACCCCTGCCTCTAATGCCTCTTCTGACTCAGCACAGCTTCAAAACTCTTCAGTCAGCTAAAAACACTCAATCTAGCCACATGGAAGATTCCTTAGCATCACAACAGAACCTACTCTCCAAGGAGGTGCAGGATGTCATTTTGGAGGCCAGAAGTCAGTCTACCAGAAAAGCTTACTCCGCAAAATGGAAACTGTTTTGCGTCTGGAATGAGAAAGGGCCAGGATCCTGGAAAACTGAATTTACCTCAAATATTACAGTATCTAGCCGAGCTGCTTAACAGTGGACTTTCTCCTCCAACAAAATCCATGCCTCAGCAATTTCTGCAGAATTACAACACTGATCCACCCTTATTCTCTCACCCCCTCAAGACAGTTCCTCAGAGGGGCTAAATCTAAAACCCCCAAGGAAACAACCAATACCTGCTTGGGATCTCAATTTCATTCTAGAAAAGCTGACCCTGCCTCCTTTTGAGCCAGCTGCCTCATCAGATTTGCAATACTTGTCCTGGAAAATAGCTTTCCTTCTGGCTATTACCTCAGCTCGTAGGGTATCGGAACTACAAGCTCTCATGGCTGTGCAGCCTTTCATCATCTTCCATCAGGACAGAGTTTCCTTACGAACCAACCCGTCCTTTATGCAAAAAGTGGTATCCAGGGTAGCTTTGAATCAGGCTATACACTTACCTACCTTTTATCCTAATCCTCAAAACAAAGGGGAGATTACTACATTCCTTGGACATCCACAGACAACTGCGTTATTTGGACAGAACAAAGCCTTTCAGGAAATCAGATCAGCTTTTTGTGTCCTATGCTATAGGAGCTCAAGGAAAGCCAATTTGCAAACAGACCATCTCAAAATGGATAGCCCCCTGCATACGATTTTTCTATTTTCATGGCAAAACTGTACCTACAGGCATCAGATCTCACTCCACAAGGGCCACGGCTACCTCTGCAGCTTTTCTCAGGAGTTCCTACCAAAGATATTTTGGAAGCAGCCACTTGGAGTTCTGTGCATACCTTCTCCAAGCACTACCACCTTCCTTTATACTCCAAATCTAGAGTGGGCTTTGCCACTGCAGTCTTGCAGGGCATTCTGGCTCCTCCTAGTTCCACCTAGTGCCTACCACCCCTTTCTTAGCTTTGGGATTCTACCCATCTGTTATGATTGCAGCTGTATGCACGATGAACATAGTACAGTTTTGTACCTACCATAAATGTAGATGTTAGAGTGCTAATACAGCTGCAGTCCAGGTTTCCCTCCCTCCTTCCCCTCTTGGGACAGGCCTATTGGCTAACACCTCCTCATGCTACCTGATTGGGGTATTCATTCTTGATGTATGTGCTTGCACTACTGTATTTTGATTATATTGCATTGCTTTCACACATTTATGTATTGCCTTCCTTCTGGGGGCACCTGAAGAAAATGGCGTTGGCTGGTTATTTTATACCCCTGGCGCACTTGACGTCAGGGAAGAAGCGACGACAACCGACGCCGGACCTAGACTTTGGAATTTGGCCGACCGAGGACCCCCCTGACGGCAGGAGAACCCATCTGTTATGACTGCAACTGTATTAGCACTCTAACATCTACATTTATGGTAGGTACAAAACTGTACTTTGCCCCCTGCTCCAGCCAAGCCAGACGGGTACTAGAGAGTCCCTGACTCAAGTTTCTTTACAAAAACCTTCTGCTGATCCAGAAACCATTTCCCAGGGTCCAAAAGGGGTTAAGGCTTCCATTGCAAAAAATCCGGTACCCTCTGACAGATTCCAGAGCTTTGGATAGATGCGGGAAGAAAGTATACACTTCTGCAGCCTTAGCAGTAAGAGCTTTAAATTGCCAGTTTCACATGCTTAAGTACCAACAATATTTAATGGCTCAGTTAAAACAGAAAATGCTTGCAAGCTCAGAAGCTCCTGATTGTAAAGAAATGCAGGATTTATTGCATGCAGTTGAACAGGTGGGAAAACACTGCAATGTGGTTTTGATTCTTTAGAGGCCTCTTGTAGAGCCGCAGTTACAGGTTTTGTGATTCGAAGACATGCTTGGTTAAAAGAACAAAGTTTACCTGATCATGTTAAGGCAAAATTATTGGATGCTCCTTTACAGCATGATACCTTGTTTGGTGTTGAGGCAGAAGAGGTGTTAAAGAAAATGGAGGATAAAGCTAAATCTATGCAAACAGTCAAGGATTTCTTACAGGTACAGCCATCTCGGTTTAGCAGAAATTGGCCAGCAAAGAATTGGTCCTTACCAGTGTCACAGGCCTCAAGAGAGGCAGATACAGATGCCCAAGAGGCAGATCTCAACCCCAAGGCTCTAACAGACGACAGTGGGGCACCTCAACCCCAAAAGGAGGTGAGGACAAATCTCAACCTTACAGGAAACCCCTTCGTATGCCAAGCACTTCCCTTTTTGGCAGCCCCATTAGGGGGGAAACTAGCACTTTTTCTCAAAACTGGCAAGCAATCACCCAAGACAAATGGGTTATGAATATTGTCTCAAGGTTACAGTTTCCACTTTCATACTTACCAAGGTTAAAAGGAATGCCAGACCTGCCACAAAATCAATGGGCAGAGGCACAAAAGCAAATTTCAGCCCTCATGGACATGAGCTAAAAGTACCACAACAGGGACAAGGATTTTACTCAAGACTCTTCCTGGTCCCCAGAAAGGACAAGGCCTGGAGGCCCATACTAGACCTTTCAATTCTAAATACTTACCTGGATATTCCCAGATTCAAAATGTTGACATTACAGCAGCTTCTACCCATGCTGGGCAAGAAGGCTTGGCTTGTTACTCTGGACCTCAAATAGGCATTCCTGCATGTCCCTATCAGACAAAATTGCAGAAGATACCTCCGATTCAAAGCTGGTACAATGCACTACCAATTCTCTGCACTGCCCTTTGGCTAATCTACTGCGCCCAGGGTCTTTACAAAGTGCCTGACACCAGTAATTGCATTTTGCAGACACAAAGGAATTCAAATATATCCATACCTGGACGACTGCCTCATTCAAGCAGAGACAAAGGACATTCTCCTTCAGCATCTGGCATTTGAAAAAAGGTTGCTCTTTTCGTTTACTGTGTACCCTACAGAAATTAAGTCAAAACTAGTGCCCTCACAAAAGATTATATTCCTGGGTGCCAGCTTAAATACAATGGCCCAGATGGCTTCTCACGCCAGACAAGTTCAACTAACTCAATATTTTCAATTCATGGCAAAAAAGTCCCATCTCCCTGCAAGAAAAATTCTGCAGGCCCTGGGATTCATGGCATCCTGCATACTAATTCCATATGCCAGACTGCATATGAGGAAATTACAATGGTACCTAAAGTGTTTGGACTCAACGCACTCAGTTTAGAAGCAGTAATACCAATGATTCCCTGCCTACAACAGGAGTTTCGATGGTGGGCACAGGCATGTCACCTAAACAAGGGTCAGCCTTTTACCCTACCCACAGCCAGGCAGACTCTAACAGATGCTTCGGATTATGCCTGGGGAGCACACATGGCAGGAAAATGCATTCAGGGCAAGTGGACCACAGACCAAATGCATCTTCACATCAATCAAAAAGATGTTTGCTGTTCAAAATGCCCTAACAGCTTTCACTGACCTTCTGCATCCAGGACAATTATTATTGACAGACAACACCACAGTAATGTGGTGCATAAAAAAGCAAGGGGACACATTAACCCCTATGCAGGCAAGCCATGACCTTGTGGAACATAGCTCTAACGTATCAAGTTCATCTGCAAGCACAATTCCTGCCAGGAAAGAAAAATACTCCGGCAGACTAAGCAGAAATATCATGGACCCTCGCGAATGGGAATTGAATCCACAAATCTTCAGCATGGTAATGCAAAAATGGGGATGCCCAAACATCTTTTTGCCTCCCCACTGAATTGCCAACTACAAAAAATTCTGCAGAAGGACTTATCACACAAGCATGGAAAGTGGATGCTCTCTCGTTCAGCTGGAAAAGCCTAAGTTTATGCCTTCCCACCACTTCCTCTCCTTTCAAATGTACTCCTAAAAGCCAGACAAGAAAACCCACAGATGATCCTGATTGCTCCAGACTGGCCATGCCCGCACTGGTACCCAATCTTAAAAAAACTTGGCTCAAGGCCCACCAGGGATTTTGCCTCAAATTCCACACCACCTGACACAACAAAACAATCCAATCCTGCATGGTCAGCTCTAAACCCTAAACCTGGCTGCATGGCAGATTCATTAGTCAAACAGGCAACACCTCTCTCTGAAGCTGTTATGGATGTCATTTTGGAGGCCAGGAGGCCTAGCACCAGGAAAGCTTGCTCAGAAAAATGGAAGAGATTCTGCGCCTGGAACCAGGCTCAAAGCCTTGACCCTCTTGTCCCAAACATTCCTCAGATTTTACAATACTTAACTGAGATGCTGGACAAAGGCCTATCCTTATCAATTAAGATCCACGCCTCTGCCATTTCAGCACATTACAACACTGGTCCTCCTTTATTCTCTCATCCCTTGCTAAGGCAGTACCTCTGAGGGGCTAAAAACATAAGACCGCCCCGGAGAACACCAACTTGGGACCTCAATTTCATTTTGGAAAAACTGACCCTGCCACCTTTTGAGCCAGCCAATACAGCTGATCTAAAATTTTTATCATGGAAAACAGCTCTGCTCCTGGCAGTAACTTCAGCATGAAGAGTCTGAGCTACAGGCATTAATGGCAGTGGAACCTTTCAACCATTCTCGAGGAATAAGCACAGCAGTGTCCAATTTACCTCAGATTTTACAATACTTAATTGAGATGCTTCACCAAGGGCCTGTCTTTTCCTCTATAAAAATTCACGCCTCAGCCATTTCTACTTATTATAACACAGAACCTTCCCTCTTCTCTTATCCACTGCTCAAACAGTTCCTCAGAGGGGCCAAAAAATTTAAGACCACCCAGGAGAGCTCCAAATCCAGCCTGGGACCTTAACTTTGTATTGGAGAAGCTTGCCCTTCCTCCTTTCAGGTCAGCTGCTACTGCAGATTTAAAATTCCTTTCTTGGAAAACAGCTTTATTTTAGCAATAGCATCAGAAAGAAGGGTATCTGAATTACAGGCCCTTATGGCAGTGGAGCCTTTAATAATTTTTCATGCGGACATGGTGTCCCTCAGGACCAATCTGTTTCATGCAAAAGGTGGTATCCAGTGTGACCCTTAATCAGTCCATTCATTTGCCAACCTTTCTTAATCCACAGAACAAAGGGGAACGGATACTGCACTGCTTAGATGTGCACAGACAACTTTGAGTCTACTTGACGGGACTAAACCTCAAAGGAAATCTGAACTGCTGGTGACATTTGCTGCAGGGACAGAGGGTAAGGCTATTTCAAAGCAAACCATCTCTAAATGGATAGGCCATTGCATTAATTTCTGATGTAAGCACCATGGAAAACCTGTCCCACATGGGATCGGACCCCACTCAACCAGGGCTGAATCTACCTCTACAGCCTTTGAGGCATACCTACCAGGGACATCCTAGAAGCTGCTACCTGGAGTTCTGTACATACTTTCTCCAAGCATTACCATTTGCCAATTTTCTCTAAATCCAGGGTTGGCTTTGCCACTGCAGTCTTGCAGGGCCTTATAGCTGGTACTAATGCTATCTAAATTCCTCCTCCCATCCTTAGCTTTGGGAATCGACCCAAATGTGATGACTGCAACAGTGAAACACTAACATATCTAGTACAGTTGTATTCACTGTTGCAGTCCTGGTTACCCTCCCTCCAGCCCCCTGACTTTTTTTGGCTGTACCTCTTCTCTCCTTTGCAATGCTTAAAAGCGTTTTTGGTGTATTTGCTTTTTTGTTGGAGGTATAACCTTGTATATTTATAGATTTGCTTCCCATTAGGGGGCACCTGACGTCTGGGGCAATTAAAACTGATTTAATGACATTGGCTGCATGTTTTATACTTCTGATGACCTGACGTCACGGAAGAGGAGACTGCAACTGACGTAGGACCCAAGACTTGGCTAATCAGGCTGACTGAGGGCTACTGCAAGCTGATAACCCAAATGTGATGACTGCAACCGTGAATACACTCTGACATCTACATTTATGTTAAGTGTACACAACTGTACTTTCTGCTACTGACACCACAGAAAAAGCCCTCCAGTTGGGGTTAAAGGCACACTCCACAAGAGCAGTGGCCACTTCCAAGGCCGCCTAGAAAGGCATGGACACTGCTTCCATTATGGAAGCAGCTACATGGTCCACTATCCACACTTTCACCAAACATTACAAATTGGACCAAATCTCCAAAACACTTGCAGGATTTGCCAGGGCGATCCTAAAAGGCTTTGTGGAGTCATCTTCTGCATCCACCACCCTTTCATCAAACTAAGCTGTGGTACTCTTCCACACCAAGAATACTGCAACATAGGAATAGGACATAAAATAGTTGTGTAAAAATCTTGCCATAACCATAGATGTCATTCTCTTCCATGTTGCAGTATTCGTTCCCACCCATCATTCCCCCTCACTGACTCTACCAGTCTAACTGCTCCCTGATGCCTCTCTCCATTACAGAAGAGACCCCAGGGCCTTATACATGTCACCTTTGGCAGCCTATCCTGTTGGGCTATCTACTTTGCCTGCTTAGCTTCAAGTTCTGAGGATTGTACATGCAGATGTCACATAGGGTCCCTGGTTTATGGCCCTACATGTGACGTCCCACACAGCTGCAGCAGCCAAGCTGAAGCTTTTGTGTTGGAGCTGACAAGTCGCCTGAAGGCAGGAAATCACACACCAAGAATACTGCAACCTGGAAGAGTACATCTATGGTAAGATTTTACACAACTATTTTGTGTAATATGGCTGAACCTGTGGGGGGTACCTCTTGTCAAGCCTCTTGGGTGTTTGCCTCCCCCAGCCTTTAAACATTGTCTGTACTAGAAATGTGCTAGCTAAATCCCTCAAACCAAACGCCTGATTGAACCAATTCAAAGCTGACAATGTGCTTCTTGCCCTACCCAAACTCCATCCTCTTTCTTTCATTACCATAATGTACTCTGATTTGGTGAGGTGGAATTGGCCATACTGGTTCTCTGCCTCTGGATAATCTGGTCTGCAAGAATTGCTGTATGCATTTATTGTACCTTACCCTTGTCCTTCCACTGAGGGCATTGCACATTACCAGCCATTTTCGTCTGCCCAAAAACCCTATAATTGTCTGGCACTAGAGCTGG
Organism: Protopterus annectens; assembly: GCF_019279795.1. Classification (NCBI taxonomy): domain Eukaryota; kingdom Metazoa; phylum Chordata; order Ceratodontiformes; family Protopteridae; genus Protopterus; species Protopterus annectens. The sequence goes on along the minus strand of NC_056745.1, from coordinate 477,821,970 downwards.
GGAACGTTTTGCCCTTGGAGCCAGCAACCGGAAACGGGCAACTGCAAACGAGAAAGGGAATCTGCTAATGAGTTATCAGTGCCTGGAATGTGTTGTGCTTTAACTGTTACATTAAGTGTTAAGCCCTTATTATCCTACCTAACACCCCTTTACCCCCTAGCTGATTGACTATATGCACTGTGCTATTGTCAGCGCAGCCAAGCCACTCTTTCACTTTTACACCCCATATTTCCAATGCCACCACTCCTGGAAAGAATTCCATCTCTGCGATTAAAATGCTTAACCTGTATTTGTTACTAGTCAGCCATGCTGCACTGAACCACTGATCTTGAAAATGTCAAGTCCATTCCCCTTGCTGCGTCAGTAAACAACCAGAGGTTTGTTCTCTCCCCTGCCAAATTGCTATACCATTGTAATAAGAAATTCAACCACACAACTAAATCCTCCATGCCTTGTGAAACCCTAATACGGTGGTGTGGTTTTGTGCATCCAGATCTCTTAGCAGCCAAGTGCCTCATAAATGAACTCCCCACGGAAATCACTTTGTATGCAAAGTTAATCCACTTTACCAATTCTTGCAACTGTTTGAGGATCATCTTATTCTGCGTTAACACTTAAGACTAGATGCAACTTGTATACCTTGTCAATGGGAAGCCTACACTTGACCATTCAAGCTAGCAATCTCTATGCCCAGGAATGACCATCTGTTTGCCGAGCTCTGTTTTATTCATTGCTAATGGCACCCCCAACTCCTTGCAAAGCTGTTTAAATGCATCTAATGCTTATTGACATTCCCCTGTCTTCCTTTCCCACGAATAAAAAATCCTCCAAGTAGTGAACACTATTCTCCCCTAGCCTTTCACCAACCAGTGTAGAAAGGAACAAAATGTTTTCAAAAGTTGCAGACAGTCAACCACGGGCATGCATTTATCCATGTAATGTTTACTGAATACCAAACCTAACCACCCCTGATCTTTAGAAGCAATGGGTAACTGTCTAAAAGCAGACTGTGCGTCAACTTTTGCCATGAGGCCCCCCTCTCACCTCTGACCTTCCTAACAGCTTCCTCAAATGAAACCTAGTGCACAAGTCCCATCACCATTTATATAATTTACAGAATTCTTTTCTGGATAAGAGAGGTGATGAATGAGCCAAAATGCACCTGTCTTCCTTTTGGGGACTACACCAATAGGTGAAACTCTAAATGCACTTCTGGGTGGGTGAGGAAAGGGCCTGCCAATCTGCCTGCTTTCCAATTCCTTAGCTTTGCCCTAACTATGGATGTTCTTCTGCTGACTTAAAGTTCTTAACCATACCCCTTTGCTTCCTACCTTCTGCTGGTATCCTGAAGCTCCTGGTGAAGCCCTCTAATAGCAATGCTGCTGCCTCTCTTCTGGATACATTTTGAGCCATTCCTTAAAATACCCCCTCTTACCGGAATCTGAAGATGGACCTGTGTACACTTTGAAGGGGGATGGCGAGTAAATGTTTTTGCTCTGGGGGACTTGAGACGAAAACATGCCTTGGCTGGGTGGTTTACTTAACCACATGCCATGCATTGCTGCCTATTTCTACATTGAAATTGACACTGAAGTTGTACTGATGACTCCCAGCACCCCATCTGTTCTAGCTCGTTGACTCTCCTAAACTTATAAAAATTTTACCCACTCTGGTTAACTGGAAAACCACAATATGTTGCAGCATCTCCGCTAGTACCTAGCCAGCACAACAGACCCAAATCCATCCCTGCCTATGATCTCTCTGGGTAAGACTGCCTCATCCTTCTCTAATCTTCATCATACCTTAACTATCTGTCCTGCTTGCGCAAAGCGCATTGCGCATGGAAAACTGTACTGCTAGCACTGACCTCAGCCAGAAGTGTCAAAACTACAAGCCCTTATGACTATTGCTCCTTTTCTTTTCCACAAGGATAGCGTTATCCTTAGAACTTAACCCATCATTCATGTCCATACACTTGCCTGCCTTTTCCCCACCCCACAGGGTGCAATGAAAGGGTACTGCACTCCTTGCATGTACATAGACCAGATTTTACCTGCATAAAATAGTCCATTAGACAGGCTGACCAACTCTTTGTATCCTTCCACCCTAGAGTCCTGGGGAAAGCAGTGTCCAAGCAGACCATATCTACTTGGCTGTCCAAGGCCATCACCTACCAATTCCATGGTAAATTCCTGCAAGGTGCAGTTAAAGCACATTCCACTAGAGCCATGGCTTCTTCAGGAACCTTCTTTAAGGGCCTGGATACCTCCACTGTTCTGGAGGCAGCTACTTTATCTTCTGTTCACACTTTCACCAAACACTAAACTTTATTACATCTCTGGAAACAGGGCAGGGTTTGTCAAGGTTGTCCTTCACGGGTTCCTGGAGTCTGCCTCTAGACCACCCCCAATCACAATGAGCTTTGGCACTCGCATGCAGAATGCTGCAACATGAGAATAGAATGTAGAAAAGTTGTGTAAAATATTACCATAACCATAGATGTTCTTCGTGTTTCACTGTTGCAGTCATTACATTTGGATAATCTGGCAGGTTGCCCTCAGTCAGCCTGAATCCCAAAGTCTTGGGTCCTGCATCTGTTGCTGTCTCCTTCCATGACATCAGGTCGTCAGGGGTATAAAACACGCAGCCGACGCCATTTTCCTTAGTCATTCTTGCTGCGCGGTGCCTGAAGCAGAAGCATTTTGCAAGTGCCGGTCGGCAGACTACTGAAATATTCGTTTTAGTTTCAGAACCGAAGTCTTCACTAAAACCAAGTACCCCGTTGGGGAAACTTTTCTTGTTTTTTTACCGATGTCAGAAAATAATTCTATTACTTGTGGGAAGCAAATACCTCATAAGGATTTCCATTTATACTGTATTCCTTGCCTAGGCCCTGATCACAACGTGCCTGGCTGTCGGTTTTGTGCTAGATTTAACCAACACACTAAGCGTCTGTATATTTTTGCATCAAAGTATTTTGGAAACAGATTTAACTACCCAGAAATGTCTGATAGCAAAGGACAGAGAAAGGCAGTAGAGATCCAAAACTGATGACCAAGCTTCTAAGCCAGTCACCAGTTCGCCTGTACTCAGTGAGGTCCTTTTGCAGCCCCTGATGCCCGCTACTTTCAAGTCGCAGACCTCTACCGACACCCATGTGGAGTCTGGCATGCTGCAAAAGGTACTCAAGGTATTGGACCGACAGATGCATCTCCCTCAGATGGGTTCGGAGCTGCTGAGCAGGCACTGGCTTCTGAGGGTGTATTCAGACCAACATTTTGTATATCAAACCGACGATAACTGCAAAACCAAAGACCAAAGCAACTTCGAAAACTAATAAATGACGCACGAGCCACGTGCACAGGCCTTTATGCCTAAACAGATTATCAAAATGTCCGAAGACCTTATTACCTTTATCAGGGGTACCCATCCCCCTCCAGATAAGAGGCCTAGGCAAGACACCGACTATGAATCTTCAGATCAGGTTTCTAGTTCTTATGATTCCTCTTCTGATCAGGAATTTATCTGTTCCTCCCAATGAGGATTCTGATGCTGAGGAATCTGTTCCATCTGCATCTCCTCCTGAGGGTTATTCATTTGGCGAAACATTGCATACTTTGAGGGAGCATTTTCACTGGGAGAGTCAAGACTTCTCAATCAGAGGCTCAGGGATTTCCTTCTCCCTCAGCACAGGCCTTTAGCCATTCCCCCTGCCCTAGACATTGTGGATGATGTGTTTTCGGAGTCTAGCTTGACCCCCTGACTCCTTACCTCTGGCTCCCAGTAAGCCTGACTGATATTACAGGGTCCCTGACTCACAATTTTTATTTAGATACCCTGCTGCTGATCCTGAAACTATTTCACAGGGTCCAAAGGGAGTTGAGGCCTTGACAGCAAAAATCCTACCCCCTCTGACAGAGATTAAAGGGCACTGGACAAATGGGGGGGGAAAGGTTTATACATCTGCAACCTTGGCAATCAGGGCCTTAAATTGTCAATTTCATATGCTTAAGTACCAACAACATGTTATGGGATTGCTGAAACAGAATGATTTCAGAATGCAGAAAATGAATTGCAGGAATTATTGCATGCAGCTGAAACAAGTTGGAAAGCATACTTTGCAATGTGGTTTTGATTCCTTAGAGGCCTCCTGCAGGGCCGCAGTTACTGGATCTGTGATTAGGAGGCACGCCTGGTTAAAGGAACAAAATTTGCCTGATCATGTTAAAGCTAAACTGCTAGATGCACCTTTACAGCACGATTCACTGTTTGGTATTAAGGCAGAAGAGGTTTTAAAGAAATTGGAAGACAAAGCTGTCTATGCAAACTGTTAGACTTGCAAGTGCAGCCACCAAGATTCAGTAGACACTGGCCTACAAAAATTGGTTCTTTCCTGTGTCAGAGCTCAAAGGGGCAAATCCAGACGCCCTAAGGGCTCCAGATACCAGGCGCAAGATTCATACAGGTCAAAACAATGGGGCGCTTCCACCTCCAAATCTGGAGGAGATAAAGCACAAACCTGCAGAAAGCAATCCCAATGACTTCCCTCTGCCTACACCAAGCACTTATCTTTTGGCAGCACCCATAGGGGGAATATTAGCACTTTATGCTCAAAATTGGCAGTTAATAACCCAGGACAAGTGGGTACTAAACATTGTATCACAGGGTTACAGATACCATTTCCACACTCTGCCAATGGCAAAAGGTTGGCCAGATCTGCCAAAAAATCAGTGGGCAGAGGCACCAAACGGGTTACGTCCCTCATGGATATGGGGGCCATTCAGATGTTACCAGAACAGGATAAAGGACAGTTTTTACTCAAGACTGTTCTTGGTACCCAGAAAGGACAAGGCCTGTTGGCCAATACTGGATTTATCGATTTTGAGCACATACCTGGACGTTCCAAAATTCAAAATGCTGTTTTTGCAGCAGCTTCTGCCCATGCTGGGCAAGAATGCCTGGCTGGTGATCTTTAGACCGAAAAGAGGCATACCTGCATTTCCCAATAAGGCAATCGTGCAGAAGATACCTTGGATTCAAGGCTGGCTTAATACATTGCCAATTCTCTGCACTGCCCTTTGGCTTGTCTACTGCGCCCATGATCTTTACAAAGTGCCTGGCACCAGTAATTGCATTTTGCAGACAAAGAAATATACAAATAATATCCTTAGACGACTGTCTCATTCAAGCAGAGAACAAGGACACTTCGACAACTGGTGTTTGTGAAAAGGCTCCTAACATGCCTAGGGTACGCAATAAACGAAAAAAAATCACAGCTGGTTACCCTCCCAAAAGAACATTCCTCGGTGCAAGCTTTAATACAACTACCCCGATGGCTTACCTCACGCCAGACAAGCAAAGGCAACTGACTACTTCAAACTGGCAACAAAAACCCAGTCTTCTGCAAGACAAATTATGCAGGCTCTGGGCTTCATGGCATCCTGCATTTTACTGATTCCATATGCAAGACTGCATGAGGAAACTTCAATGGTACCTAAAATGTTTATGGAGTCAACATTCTCAGTCTGGAAACCTGAATCCTCTTTCTCTGCCTACAACAGGAGTTTCTATGGTGGGCAAAGGCATGTCACCAAAACATGGGACAGCCCTTCACTCTATCCCCTGCCAGCCAAACCTTAACAGACGCATCAGGTTATGCCTGCAGAGCCCACATGGCAGGAAGATGCATTCAGGGCATATGGACACCAAAACAAATGCATCTACATATCAACCAGAAAGATGCTAGCTGTTCAAAATGTCCTAACAGTCTTCAAGGACTTGCTTCATCCAGGACAACTGAAGACTGACAACACCACCGTCATGTGGTATATAAACAAGGGGCCACACACTCATACCCCCTTTGCAGATTAGCCATGGCACTGTGGAACGCATCTTTGACCTACCAAATACATCTTCAAGATCCATTCCTGCCAGGAAAACAAAATACTTTGGCAGACAATTTAAGCAGAAACCTTATGGATCCTCACGAGTGGAAACTAGATCCACAAGTCTTCAGCCTGATAACAGAAATGGGGGAGCCCAGACATGGATCCATTTGCCACTCCTCACAATACCCAGCTTGGACCTTGCCTCAAAGACAAACTGTCCCAGCAAAACAATCCGATCCTGCACAATCAACTACAGACCCTGAACCTGGCAGCATGGCTGATCATGTAGTCATACAAACACCTCAGTAAAGCGGTGATGGATGTCATTTTGGAAGCCAGGAGGCCTAGTACTAGAAAAGCTTATGCTGACAAATGGAAGAGATTCTGTGCTTGGAATCGAGCACAAGGAACTGATACAGCAGAACCAAATATTCCTCCGATATTGCAATACTTAACGGAGATGCTTGACAAAGGCTTATCTTTCTCATCAATTAAAATCCATGCCTCTGGCATTTCGGCTCATTACAATAGAGCCAACCATCTTTTCTCATCCTTTACTAAAGCAATAAATTAGAGGAGCCAAAAATGTAAGGCCTCCTGGAAGAGCACCATTGCCTGCATGGGATCTCAATTGTTGGAAAAGCTCACCCTGCCTCCATTTGAACCATCTGCTACCGTTGATATAAAGTTCTTATGGAAAACAGCTCTGCTACTAGCAATTACTTAAGCAAGAAGAGTTTGAGCTACAGGCCCTCATGGCTGTTGAGCCTTTCATCATTTACCCAGACAGGGTGTCGGAGGACAAAATCCTACTTTATGCCTAAGGTGGTCTCCAGTGTGGCTCTTAATCAAACAATTGATCTGCCAACTTTTTATCCAAATCCGCAGAACAAGAGGGAGAGAATTCTGCATTCCTTGGGCGTACACAGATGGCTAATACTTGAGCAGGACTAAAGCTGTAAGAAAAACTGAGCAATTACTAGTGGCATATGCTGCAGGGTAAGGCAAGGCTATTTCAAAGCAGACAGTTTTCAAAGTAGATAAGCCACTGCATCCGTTTCTGCTATGTACACCTTGGTAAACCTGTGCCCAAGGGCATTAGGGTCTCATTCCACCAGAGCTGCAGCTACTTCAGCAGCCTTTCTCAGGGGAGTACCTGCCAAAGACATTCTAGAGGCTGCTACTTGTAATTCTGTTCACACATTTACAAAGCATTATCATTTGCCTCTCTACTCTAAATCCAGGGCAGGCTTTGCCTCTGCAGATGTTCATCGTGCATACAGCTGCAGTAATCACAGATGGGTTCTCTGCCATCAGGCGGGTCCTCGGTCGGCCGAATTCCAAAGTCTAGGTCCGGCGTCGGTTGTCGCTTTCTCTCCTGACGTCAGTGAGGCCGGAGTATACAAGACACAGCAGACGCCATGTTTTCCAGTCTTTTTTGCCATGCGGTGCCCGAAGCAGAAGCAGTTAGCAAGTGCTGGTCGGCCAGCTCCTGAAAAAAATTGGAAACCGAAGTCTTCATTAAAGCTAAGTACCCCCTTGGGGAAACTTTTCTTGCCTCAGACCGATGTCCGAAAAAGTTAATTGCATTTCTTGTGGGAAGCAAATACTGCATAAGGATTTCCATTCCCTCTGCATACCTTGTTTAGGCCCAGACCACAACGTCTCGGGCTGTCGCTTTTGCGCTACTTTCAATAAACGCACTAAGCGTTGGGCGGAGTTCGCCCAACACTACTTTGGTAAAGCCTTTGATTATAAAATGTCGTCTCAGACTCCGACTACCGTTTTGTCCAAAAACCGCAAGGACCGACACGCGAGGTCTGTGGTCCCCACAGACACCACGTCAAAACAGGCTACACGTGGTCCGGTTCTCAGCGAGACGCTTTTGCAGTCCCTGACTACCGACGACACTCCTTTGGCGGTGTCCTCTGTACCAGAGACTGCAGGTACCTTGGTCCTTTCCCAGACTACTACCACCGAAGCCATTGCTAATGTTGAGCCTCCTAATGTGGACAGGTCCAGTTCCACCCATAGTGTCTAGACCCTCATCTTCTTTTTCTATTAAGGCCTTTACTAAATCCAAAGCAGCCAGTTGCACAGGGCCCATCTCCAGGCCCCATGCCTAAAAAACAGATGCTTAAAATGGCTGAGGATTTAATTACTCTTATCAGGGGTTCTCAACCCCCTCCAGACAAGAGACCCAGAGTGGATGAAGATTCTCCCTCTTCTGATCAGGGCTCCTTTTTATCAGAACATTCTGATGTAGAGGAACACTTACTCCCCATTTGAAGATTCGGATGCAGAGCAGTCCATTCCTTCTGTATCTCCTCCTGAGGATTTTTCCTTTGGGGAAACTTGGCACACTTTAAGGGAACACTTCCATTGGGAAGGCCAAGACTTTTCCGATTCCAAGAAAAGACTTGGGGAATTTCTTTTGTTACCTCAACACAGACCTCTGGCGGTACCTCCTGTTTTGGACATACTTGATTATGTTTATTCGGAGGCTTGCCTTAACCCGGATTCCCTGCCTCCTGCACCAGTCAAACCTGATAGGTAGTACAGAGTTCCTAACTCTCACCAATTTCTCTACAAAAGCCATAATGCTGACCCTGAAACCATTTCTCAAGGCCCCAAGGGATTGAAGGCCTCTACGGCCAAGAATCCACTTCCTGCAGAAAGAGAGTCAAGTTCCTTAGAAAGGTGGGGAAAAAAGGTATATACCTCACTCACCCTAGCCATGAGGGCCTTAAATTGTCAGTTTCATATGCTTAAATATCAACAGTTCCTGTTATCACAATTAAGGAATAAAATGTCTCAACCTGAACAACCAGATTTGAAGGAGTTGCAGGATATGCATAGTGCAGAGCAAGTGGGTAAACACACCTTACAATGTGGCTATGATGCCCTAGAGGCCTCTAGTAGAGCGGCTGCTTACAGGATCAGTCATTTGTAGACATGCCTGGCTTAGGGAAAGCTTGCCTGATCATGTGAAAGCTAAACTTCTAGATGCTCCTTTACAAAAGGATGTGCTGTTTGGTACTAATGCTGAGGAGATACTGCGGAAAATGGAAGAAAAAGCCAAATCTATGCAAACTGTCAAAGCTTTTTTGCAGGTCCAACCACCACGTTTTAGCAGAAATTGGCCTTCAAAAAACTGGTCCTTTCCAGCCACTGACAAGCCCCAAAGAGGTAGATACAGACGCACAAGGGGCAGAGGGCAATCACAAGGATCATATAGAGGCTGACAATGGCAAACTCCAGCACCAAGAGGTGGCGAAGACAGTGCACAACAATACAGGAAACAAACCCAATGACTCCCTCATTTCCATGCCAAGCCGGTGTCAGCTGGCAGCACCTTTGGGAGGAAAGCTAGCATTATTTGCAAGAAATTGGCATATTGTCACAGCAGACAAATGGATCCTGGACATTATAAACAGAGGCTACAAATTTCATTTTCTGCCTCTTCCAAAAATGAGAGGCATGCCAAACCTGCCACACAATCAAAGGGCAGAGGCACAACTACAAATTTCAAAGCTCATAGGCATGAGAGCTATAAGAGGTACCTACTCAGGAACAAGGTTAAGGTTTTTATTAAAAACTTTCTAGTACCAAGGAAAGGAACTGACTGGAGACCCATTTTGGACTTATCCATCCTAAACACATTTTTACTCGCACCAAAATTTAAGATGCTCACATTACAGCAGCTTCTTCCCATGCTGGGCAAGGAGTTTTGGCTGGTAACATTGGACCTCAAGGAGGCATACCTGCATGTCCCAATCAGACAAAGCTGCAGAAGATACCTCAGATTTCTTGCAGGTTCAATCCACTATCAATTCTCTGCATTGCCCTTTGGCTTATCTACTGCGCCCAGAGTATTCACAAAGTGCCTGGCATCAGTGATTGCCTACTGCAGACTTCAAGGGATACAAATTTACCCTTATTTGGACGACTGCCTGATCCAAGCGGACAGCAAGCACATACTTCTGAAACATCTGGCTTATGTAACACGGTTACTGCATTCTCTGGGATACACAATCAACAAAAAGCAGGCTAACACCATCTCAGAAAATAACCTTCCTGGGTGCCAACTTGGATACAAACACCCAGATGGCCTATCTTACGCCAGAAAAACAGGGGCAACTAACTCAGTACTTCAAAATACTAGCAAAATTTACCAGGCTTACTGCAAGGAAAATCCTGCAGGCTCTGGGCTTCATGGCATCTTGCATTCTTTTAATCCCATGTGCAAAGCTGCATATGAGGAAACTTCAATGGTACCTAAAAAAACCTATGGTCTCAACAGTCAGTTTGGAAACAATAATACCAATAATTCCATGTTTGCAAAAGGAATTTCTATGGTAGGCCCAAGCATGTCAAGCAAATGCAGGCCTCCCATTCTGCAAGCCTCAAGCAAATAAAGTCATCACAACAGACGCCTCAGATTACATCTGGGGGGCGCACATGACGGACAGGTGCATTCAGGGCAAATGGTCCCAAAAGGAAAAGCACCTTCACATCAATCAAAAAGAAATGCTAGCAGTAATAAATGCAATTACAGCTTTCAAGGACCTCCTGCATCCAGGACAATTACTGATAAGAACAGACAACACCACAGTAATGTGGTACATAAACAAGGAGGAACACATTCATACCCCTTGTGCAGACTAGCCATGACTCTTTGGAACTTGGCTCTGGAATGGCAAATCGAACTTCAAGCACAGTACTTGCCAGGATTGGAAAATACACTGGCAGACTAAGCAGAAATATGACAGATCCACACGAATGGAAGTTGCATTCTCAGGTGTTTACAGAGATAATCCAAGCGTGGGGGAGGCCAGACATAGATCTTTTTGCCTCCCACAGGAGTCATCAGTTGGAAAAGTTTTGTTCGAGGACCTTTCATTCAAAGGCCTGGAGAGTGGACGCCCTTTCATTCAGTTGGACAGCATGGACAGTTTATGCATTCCCACCTCTGCCTCTTCTGCCCAAGGTGCTCTTGAAAGCAAGAGCAGACAGACCGAAGATGATACTGATTGCTCCAGATTGGCCAAGGCAACACTGGTACCCGCTCCTGAGGAGCCTAACACATACTCCTCCCTGGTCCCTGCCTCTAATGCCTCTTCTGACTCAGCACAGCTACAAAACTCTTCAGTCAGCTGAAAACACTCAATCT
>NC_056745.1:477733409-477798409 GCF_019279795.1 Protopterus annectens | reverse complement strand
AAGCAATATGTCCAGACTGGAAGCACTATTAAGTCCCCAACCATTCTAATTTTGAGCTTTTCCTGCATCGAAATGAGATGCTGCAATCCTTAGGATTGCCTAAAGGCAAGAGTCTGGTCTAAACGAACATTATTTTTCAGATGTTTGGGCCTGTGACCTGTAGGTTGAGGATTAGGAATAAACTTCCCTTTGGAGAGCAAGGAAATGGAGGTTTTACCTTTGTATCACAACCATTTTGAATGCATAAACTGAGGATACAGTCTTGTCAGGCTTATTTTTGAGATCTGAATTTGAGGAAGCATGCCTTAAATGCCTAGATGCATACTAGGTTCATAGGTAGGTACTAGGCTATTGGCCCTAGGGCCCATAGAAGCCTAGCCAAAAAATGTACCCTGGCTTTCGCCACCCAAGAAAATTATTTTCATGTGCCCCTGTCGAGCAGAGCCACAGAAGTGATCCCCGGGGTGAATTTCCCATTTCCCATCCAATCATAAACATCTTTGCGAACCTAGGCACTGACTCCCAGGATACATTACAGGTTCATAGATTAGTACTAGGCTAACTGCCCTTGCGAGCCATTTTTTAAGCCTAGCCAATTATCCCCTGTGAGATTCAAATCCATTAGGCCATCATGCCCTTTATAGACTATTTTAAACATAGGCAATTACCCCATGTGAGAATCAAACTCTGCACTTTGTATTTGTAAGGTAAACTTCTCGAACATTATGCCAACCTCCCAACAGTTTTGTGGTAGTGGTTTCCTGTTATCCGAAAAGTATCTTTACCCCTGAAGCAAGAAAAACAAAGCACATGATGAAGCCTGCATTTTTTTGCTGTTTGTGGATTCTTACCAAAAAAGCTATCATAACAGATAAAAAGAATTTTTACTTTGAACTACAACAATCCACCAATAAAGAACCAAAAAAATTCTGGTCTACTATTAACAATCTAATTACCCCAGGCAAATTAGTCACACCCAATCCCCAGGACTTAGACCCCGAAGATCCCACTTTAATAGCCAATAATTTCAATACTTTCTTTACTTCATCCATACAAAGTCTTGCTAACCACCTATCTCCTGATACCTCTCAACTACTCTTAAGTAGCTTCAATGACTCTCTTCCTCTCCTTCAACTACAACCCATACCCACCTCTTATATACAATCTCTATTACACAAACTTAAACCCACTACCCCCTCAGCAGACAAGCTTCCTGCTGAATTCCTGCAAGTAGCAGCTAAAGCTATTGCCTATCCTGTCTCTATTCTAATAAACCGATCCATAAAAGAAAGTACTTTCCCAGCAATTTGGAAAATATCACACATCATACCCTTACACAAAGGAGGCAAATCTACTGACCTTTCTAACTTTCGCCCAATTGCACTGTTATCTCCTCTAGCAAAAATTATGGAAAAATGTATACATAAACAACTACTAAACCATCTCCTCCTTAACAACCTACTAGCTGACACCCAACATGGATTTAGGCCTTCACATAGTACTACCACTGCACTACTCTCTTTCACCAATACCATCAACTGTAACCGTAATAACAACAAACTAACCTCTTCTCTATTTCTAGACCTGTCAAAAGCCTTCGATATGGTAAACCATACACTTCTTCTCCACATACTGAAATCCCTTGCCTTGGATGACTCTTCTTTAACCTGGTTCTCATCATATCTAGAAGATCGTCATCAAGCAGTACTCTGGAAAAATTCTCTATCTACTCTATTACCTATCTCATTAGGAGTACCACAGGGATCTATACTAGGCCAATTTTATTCTCCATCTTTATTAATGATCTCCAATCATCTATCCAAAACACTACCTGCATACAATATGCAGATGATTCCACTTTAATCTGTACAGCCTCCTCTCAACCAGAACTCCAATCCCTTACACAAGCAACCTTTTCAACCGTTTAACAATAGTTCTCAAGATGTCTTCTCCTTAACCCCAAGAAAACAAAACTATTACTTTTTTCGCCTAGACACAAATCTACCCAACTACATTTTACTATCACTGCAAGTGATAACTCTCACATTACTCCCGACTCCACTACAAAACTGCTTGGTGTTACTATTGATAATAATCTTAGCTTTGACCACCACATTAATAACACAATAAAAACAGTTAATAAAAAGATTGGTTCACTATACAGAATAAAACCCTTCCTTACACCCAAGGCACGGACTACCTTAGCACAATCACATCTTATCTCTACCCTTCTGTATGCATCCTCGATCTACACTAATCTATCTAAAGGTAACCTTAGGAAACTGTCTACATCCTACCACAACATAGCTCGATTTGCCACTGCATCTCAATATAGAACTCACCACTGCATAAACTTAAAACTTCTACACTGGCTGGAACTTCCTAACAAGATTATCTATCAACAACTCTTAATAGCACATAAAATTTTATATCAACCCTCAAAAACACCTGCTCTTAGCAACCTCTTGACTCCCTATAATAATTTAAAACTACGCTCCTCCCAAAAGCTACAAGTTAACATGACCAGAATTTCAAACTCTGCAGGGAACTGCCTTTTCTCCAACTCAGTTGGCAAAATATGGAATAACCCTCCCTTACATATCTCCTCTCTAGCCACTTTTCCTTTCTTTAAGAAGTATTTCTTTCACATCTGAATAACTTCTGGCTCTGCTCTTGTACCAATCCAGACTAACCTACTTTCATCTTTCAACTATATTTGCATTTTATTTAACACTCCAATCTCTCTCTCAAATCATAAATAACATTATGATTCTACTGTTACTACAAAAAAAAAAAAAAAAAAATTATTATTTTTATTTTCATGTTTTAATTACATAATTTGTATTACATACTTAGTATTATCTATTTGTTATTAGAATAGCATCACCTGACCTGAACTAATTTCCTTGTATTATTGCTCTTTGCCTATATCATAAGTGTTTTTTTACATGTATTTCTATAAACATGCTTTAATCTGTGGAGCTTTTCTCCCCGGGCCTCCACTGAAAATGGACAATGATCCAGTTGGACTAGCCCGGTCAACAAATGTAAAATAAATAAATAAAAATAAATTTTTTAAGTTTCCTTAAGGCTGGAATTCTCAGCCTCCAGTCCCAAAGAAAACCTGACTGATTCTGCATAGTTGAAGGCTCTAAATACTAGCAGACCAGGTGTGGAGGTTCATTAAAGTTGGCAAAAACTCAAAGCTGCCCCCAACACATTGAATAATGAATAAAAGGTGCAGGGTCCTGAATGGAGTAAGCAGAAGTGTGATACTTCAGCTACCTTTGTGTAAATGACTCCCAAACGGAGGTTATTGGGGGGGGGGGGGTCTGCAGCCAGTTGAGAGGGACTGAAGTGAGATGAAGCTACAAGAGGATTGAGAGAGTTGCCCCTGTGTAACAGCTTTCAGATTGGTAAGCAAATCGGGTGGTTGTGCCATTAATGCCTGTTATAGCAAACATGGCTCCAAGCATGGAAATTTCTAACACTTTTAATAGAGTTTAACCAGGCCATATCAAAAGCAATTGATTGTGGCTTTGATAACATTCTACTTTTCAGAAAGTTTAGACTAAGTACGTTCATCTACCCTTTCCCTTGTGTATGAGGAAGTAGCATCCTGAGCAGTGGGACTCTAATATAAACAATAGAGGGTGGATTAGTTTTAAACATGAGCAGCAAAGGTGGGGCAGTTTTAAACATGAGTAGCAAAGGTGGGTAAGGCCTGTGGAGGAGGGATACCTTCGTCGTCTTTTGGCTTTTCCTGGTTAGGGGTTGCCACAGCGGAACTCCGGTCTGCTAATGATTGGCAGATTTTTTATGGGTGCTGAGGTGCCAGCTCAAAGCCCAACCTTCAACGAATACCTACTATTTCAAAATACTAGGACATTCTAGTCTGTCACCACTGCTTTTCATAGTATTTCTCCCCAGTCTAACTCTTAGCTGGACGATTTCAAAGGTAGCTGTTTTTCTGAAACTGCAGACAAGTGGGTAAGAGACCATTTTATCAAGATTAAATTCAGTTTCCTTCCTCTGAGTGGATCACATACTCTTAAAACTGAGGAGGTAGCACTGTTGTGCACTACTGCTCTACACTCATCCTGGTTAGTGTAGACCTAAGTTTTATGCAGGTTCCTCAACTCTGGTCTGGAGTTCACAAGCAGTTATGCAAGAAAAAGCTGTCTTAAGATCATGTGTGATTACTGGGCTAATGGCCCTGAGGCCCTTAAAAGCCTAGCCAAGAGTTTATCCCCAAAAAGTCAGCATCGGTCACCGCTGTCAATGAGGGACACTGGTGGAACCCCTGGGACAAATTTGTGGTTTCCCATCCACTCAAGGTTGTGCTTATAGGGTCAGTGAGGTACTCTGTGTATGGGAAGTCTATTCCAGAGACAGAGCAGCCACTAGGAGACTAACCTGTCTGTCCAGCAGGTTTTGTTCATGCACATTAGATTTTGGCCTTTCAAGCTGGTAATGTGTGAGGAGTTAGACTTGCAAATATGGAGCATCCCTTGTAGGGCAGGATCCGAAGTTGCCTTGTAGGCGAGACGGATCACCTCTGAGCAATCTGTACGATACTGAGTAAAGTGGTGATTTGAGCAGGACAGGTGTTGGCCATGGATTCTTTGAAATGTCTGTGGTCTTTCTAGTTGGTGCAGGTGTTTGAAGAGGTACATACCAAATGGGGCGTTACTCTATTACAGAGAAGTAACCTTTTACCTGATCATTCATTCATGGGGGTCGGAATAAAGGCACAACAGGCTTCAAACAGAAATGTGGCAGAAAGATGCTTAACTGGGCATCTTTCCTGCTTTTACTGCCTAGGAGTACCGCACTTTAACTTCCATGTGAGCTCTGTAAGGGCTTTAGTGCCCACACCTTAGCTGAGCGCAAGAATAAGTTGTTAGTAAAGGGTCTTCTAAAAACCCCTTTCTCAAGGCTTTATCTGAGGTGGAGGTCTCAATCCCTCCTAAAACAGAATCTGAGGAGTCTTGTCAGTACCATCGTCTTTCTCTAGAAAAAAACTAAGGCCCAGGTTCATATGGAACCAAAACAGGCAAAATTGACTTCTGCACCCATCTCTGTACCGGAGCCTAAAACTTCATCTGCTGTGCTTTCCTTGTCCACAGAACCAGTAATGAGTCCCACACCTACAGTACCAGCTGCCTCAAACTTTTGCAGTGGTTTCAAAGACTCCTCTTTAATATCGCACTGCCTCTGTAACTCCTTCTTGAGAGGAGTCTCGCGTTAACCCACCCTTCAAAGAACCGATTGAAGCTTGGAATTTGGTCCTACAAACTGACTGGTCTCCCTTTGTCTGCTGTCACTTGCAGTATGAAAGTTTGGTTTTGGAGAACTTTATTCTTGGTAACGACTACCTCAGCAAGAATGTCAGAATTACAGGCTTTGTGCGAAAAATGCCCATGCATAGTTTTCCATTGTCTCTTCGGACTATAACCCATCCGACTAACCCATCCTTTCTACCAAAGGTTGTTTTGGAATTGAGCATTAGTCAATCCATTGACCTACCAGTTTTCTTCCCAAATTTTTCTAATAAAGGAATATTTGCACTTAGTGCATAGACAATTGTGCTTCTACTTGGATTGAACTGAATCGCTATGAAAATCTGACCAATTGTTCTTTCCAGGACCCAAATTGGGAAAATCTGTTAGTCTCTGTCAGTTTGCCAAAGTTACTTCAGTATTTCTTTTGCGTACCAACAAAACCAGATATGTCCAACAGTCAAGGCGCATTCGACCAGATCAGTTACTATATTAACATTTGTTAACCGGTTTAGTCCAGCTGGGTTTTTGGCCCATTTTCAGTGGAGACTGAGAAGCTCCAAGTACAGTTTTTAAAAATAAAATACAACATTTATAGTAACAAATAAGAACTTGAGTAATACAATCACATAATACAAAATGCACACAGTATTGTAGTAGAGTAGATTCAAAATTATTTACAAACATGAGTTCGACCATCAGAAGAGGTATCCTCCAGTACTGGGTTTGCTATTGTTGGGACAGGAAACTTATTGAGCTGAGGTAAATTGAGTGGAGAGGGGGAGGTCAAGTTGGGGCTTTGGAAGAACAGATTTTGGAGCTCAGTAGGTGGAGTTTGACTTTTTCCTTAAAGTGGGCAGGGTGAATAGTGGAGCATGCGTCTCTAGGAAGTTTGTTCCAAGTCTGGATGATGGAGTATGAGTTTGCTTACTGTTTTTTTTTGGTTGGTAGGTATGTAATAGATGCTGATTTGAGGTACGGTCAGTCTCCATTCCAGGGCTTTCATGGATGACATTTGTGCAGCAGCCAGATGGGCTACTACTCCATACCTTTATCACTCATTGCAAATTGGACTTTTGTCTCCAGGGGGAGAGCATCCTTTGGCTCAGTGGTGCTCTGCATTCTTTCCATAGGGCCTCCCAGGAAATAAAGTAGCTAGGGACTCTGTCCCATCTGTCAAGAATGAGTGAAGATCAACCATATCTGATAAAGTTGTGTTCTTACTACAACGTTCCATCTGTGTTTGTCTTAATTCATTTCATGGCGACCCACCTTCCTACCCCCTCCAGAAGACTCCTGGGAGGTTTGGATTTGGTCCTAGCTTCATGATGGGGCATTTGCTCAGACAAGGCTTCTAATTTCTTTTCTTATGGGCAAACTCTGAGGAGAGAGGTGCTATGGGTAATCTTAGCTTGAGTCTTTTGGCTGGCGCAAGCTTGTTATAACTGCAGAGTCTGTTCCAAGGACAGAACAGAGACCCCATCTGTCATGAATGAAGATCGACAACACAGATGGAATGTAATGGTAACTTTTTATGGAGGTAGTCCCTTTACTTATGAGATGAACCAGGTAAAAGGCTTTTAACCATTGCTGCTACATGATGGTCGAATGTGTCAGCCTGAGTGCCCAGGTCTCACCACAGGTTGTGTGCTTACGGGGTTGCCGTTTATGTGGTAATCAGTAGGGGCCATGTTTTTGCCAAATGGTATATTTTTTGCGTTTAACTTGAAGCCATGACTTTGGCACCAGTTATTTGTTTGCCAAGACTCTTGCAGTATGTTAACATTTGTGGAGTTAATGACCGCGCCCAACTTGGTCATCCGCAGACTTGTTCATCCGCAGGCCTTCTGTCTTTGGCATCTATTTGAGGTCCATACAAACAGGGGTCCCAGGTCAGATCCCTGAGGGGACTCCACTAGTGACAGGTCTTCTGTCTGGTGGAGGTGCCTATTTTAATCTGTCCTGTTGGTGAGACAGTTGGCCACCCACCTGATGAGATGGGGATTTACACCAAGTTGTTAGTTTTTCAGTGATGCCTGAGTAGAGAAGCTGTTGGTTGTAACTTTAAATTACTATTTTTTTTAGAACCTTGAAAAAGCTGCTTAAAGCATGAATGATACAATTCTAGATTGTATTCATTTTGTAGACCATGTTATTGTCAACTAAACATGGTGAATTTTACAGGTGCCAGATTGACTGGAAGAAAGGAAAGAATGTCACAATGAAAACTATTAAGAAAAAGCAGAAGCACAAGGGCCGTGGAACAGTTAGAACAGTCACAAAAACAGTCCCCACAGATTCATTTTTCAATTTCTTTAGTCCTCCAGAAGGTAAGTGTGCTTTATAACTGTTTAGATCTATTATCCACATTTTCATATTGGATATCAGGTTACTTATTGAGCACACTAACTGAACACCATAATTGTGAAACTATATTATAGCATTTTTCTCGTATGTAAAATTGTGGAAGTATTTGGTCATTACTGTTACTGCCATATGAAAATTGTGGAAGTATTTGGTCATTACTGTTACTGCCATATGACTGCAATCAGTTTACCATAGAGCAATGCATGCCATGTACAAATGACCAACTCCCAATTGATTTTAATGAATATTAAATATCTGTCATGTAATATATGGTAGAGAAAAAGTTGCATCAGTGAAATGCAGATTGTCCTTGTAGTAATGCATAAACTGATAGGGGCAGTGTAAATGTGCTGCATCAGCTTTTCCCACACCCTGTAATTCTGTTTATATATGTAGTACAGTGTAGTAAGGAAGTTTACTATTTATATAGTAATCATTGCAAATGACTCTATTGTAACATGTCTTCACTGGTTAGTATGTGTTGTATACAAATATTGCATAATTTAAAATGTATAGTGACATAAATGGTTCCAGACGGTGTGAAAATTTAAGCTTTAACACTATAAAAGCTTAAAAGTGACTACAAGCATGGTAATTGTAGAGTACATAATGTGGGTCCACGCATATATGTTAAATAAGGCTGCTAGTTTCTCTCAAATGGCATCTGTGTGATGTATCTACGAAATGGAGTAAAAAATGTGTACTGTTGAAATGATGCAATCTTAATTTCCCTTGAACAGGTACCTGCTGCGATAAACAGAGGAGTTGTCATTATTTGAATCACTTGCATAGTTTAAACTTGCATAAATGTACATGAAAGTAGTTTAGATAAGTTTACTGTTTTTATTTTTATCATGACTTTGTGCCTGTGTAATCAGATTTGCATGTGTTCTTCCACAAAAAGAATGCCAATGCTTTTATGTACGAACTTCTGTAGGAGAGGGGAGGCCTGGGGCTGTTTGGAAGCTAAAAGATGTCCGATCATTATGGTAATAGTTAAATCCCATTATTGAGGCCTTAAGGCAGCAGCTGCAGAGGTGTGGTTGACTGTCAGTGAAATGTCTAGTGATGAGCTGCATATGTCGGTGGTTGCTGCCACAGTTGCCACGTATGAATGTACTTAAGTGCATAAGTAGGAAAAGCATGCCTTCAGTGTATACCTCATTAACTCAACCCCTGAAATCCTTTCAGTGAAATTGGGCCTTGTTAAAATACAGCAGATGTCCGTGTAGCAGTGCCTACTACAAGAAATCTTGCTGCAGTTTATTCTGCGCCACATGTAGGCTTCAGCTGTCCCTCTTAAAGTTGGCAGCTGTACTTCATGTATTCGTACAGTTTTGAGTCACTGCAGTATAACAGATGGGTTGTAGCTTGCTGGGGGTACCAAAGTTTTACCTTCCTTGGACATGCGTCTGATTTTATATCCCTATGCTGTACTGAGGCCATCTGTATGAAAGTCTGACATTGTCAGACTCTCTGCCAGCCCGAATGCAGGTCCTTGCATGTTTGGTTACTCTGTGCCATAACTTCACTTGTCTGATCAGATAAGTGCCCCATTGTGAATCCTTTCTAAACTTTTGATTTGCTAATTAGATGTCTGCTAAAAAGGGAAAGTGTATGGGATTTGTCTGCTGCAATCAGACTTCACTAAGTGCCTGTTCTGTCTAGGCCACAAACACTTATAAAACCTGTTCCATCTGTCATTCATTTGTTCTGAGACCCTATGGTCTAGGATGTCCACATTTGATACTTTCCTTAAGATTGGCGCTCTGCCTCCTACCTAAGAAAAAAAATAAGATCTATAGAGGATTCTCCTTCTGTTGCCTCAGAATCAGACATACCTGATGAGGGGCTGAACCTGTGGTATGCCAGTTGTCTTGAGTCCTCTAGAGCAACCATGCCACTGGTAGTACACCTGAAGCCTTGCAGACAGCAGAGGCTTACAAACTGCAGTTCCTCTTGAAGCTTTCAGTCCCTTTCCTCTGTGTGGAAGGAGATTGCTGGTACTTGCATACAAATATGCAAAGGCTCGGAATTAGTGATTACTGCTGCTGACAGTTTGCTTTGGGACATTTTTTCCCTAAGCTGCTACAGGCAGACTTCTCCCCCAAAGAAAAAAAAAACAAAAACTTACTCTGAACATCCCCTTCTGCATCCAGAAAGAATGAGTGGATGGCTGGTCAAGCTGCTTCTTGGCATTATTTTTTTCCCCAATGACAGTTGAGCAATGGGCAGGTGGGGTAAATCCATACTTTCTCAACTTTGAGTTTCAGAGCTGTAAACTACCAAATTCAAATGGCCAAATACTTTTAAGCAAGACCATCAGAGACCAGAATCAAAACTGCTTGTGCAGATGTTCATCGTGCATACAGCTGCAGTAATCACAGATGGGTTTTCTGCCGTCAGGCGGTCCCTCGGTCGGCCGAATTCCAAAGTCTTGGTCCGGCGTCGGTTGTCGTCGCTTTCTCTTCTGCCGTCAGTGAGGCCAGAGTATATAAGACACAGCCGATGCCATGTTCTTCAGTCTTTTTTGTCGTGCGGTGCCCGAAGCAGAAGCAGTTCGCAAGTGCTGGTCGACCAGCTCCTGAATTATGAATATTTTGGAAACCGAAGTCTTCGTTAAAGCTAAGTACCCCGTTGGGGAAACTTTTCTTGCCTCAGACCGATGTCAGAAAGTTAATAATTGTATTTCTTGTGGGAAGCAAATACCGCATAAGGATTTCCATTCACTCTGCATACCTTGTTTGGGCCCAGACCACGACGTCTCGGGCTGTCGCTTTTGCGCTACCTTCATAAACGCACTATTAAGCGTCGGGCGGAGTTCGCCCAGCACTACTTTGGTAAAGCTTTTGATTATAAAATGTCGTCGGACACTCCGACTACCGTTTTATCCAAAAACGCAAGGAAAAGGACCGGCACGCGAGGCCCCTGCCGACACCACGCCAAAACAGGCTACACGTGGTCCGGTTCTCAGCGAGACGCCTTTGCAGTCCCTGACTACCGACGACACTCCTTTGGCGGTGTCCTCTGCACCCGAGACCGCTGGGTCCTCGGCCCTTTCCCAGACTACAACCGAAGCCTCTGCTAATGTTGAGCCTACTAATGTGGACAGGTCTACTTCCACCCATGGTGTATTTAGGCCCTCATCTTCCTTTTCAATTAAGGCCTTTACTAAATCCAAAGCAGCCAGGCATCCCACGAGGCCTGTTGCACAGGGCCCATCTCCTGGTCCCATGCCTAAAAACAGATGCTTAAAATGGCTGAGGATTTAATTACTCTTGTCAGAGGTTCTCAACCCCCTCCAGACAAGAGACCCAGAGTGGAGGAAGATTCTCCCTCTTCTGATCAGGGATCCATTTCATCAGAACTTTCTGATGCAGAGGAACACTTCCTCTCCTTTTGAGGATTCGGATGCAGAACAGTCCATTCCGTCTGTATCCCCTCCTGAGGATTTTTCCTTTGGGGAAACCTTACACACCTTGAGGGAACACTTCCACTGGGAAGGCCAAGACTTTTCAGATTCCAAGGAAAGACTTGGGGAATTTCTTTTGTTACCTCAACACAGACCTCTGGCTATACCCCCTGTTTTGGACATACTGGATGATGTCTATTTGGAGGCTTGTCTTAACCCGGATTCTCTGCCTCCTGCACCAGTCAAACCTGATAGGTATTAGAGTACCCAGCTCTCACCAATTTCTCTTCAAAAGCCATAATGCTGACCCTGAAACCATTTCACAAGGCCCCAAGGGATTGAAGGCCTCCACTGCCAAGAATCCACTTCCTGCAGAAAGGGAATCGAGATCTTTAGAAAGGTGGGGTAAAAAGGTATATACCTCTGCCACCCTAGCCATGAGGGCTTTAAATTGTCAGTTTCATATGCTTAAATATCAACAGTTCCTGTTATCACAATTAAGGAACAAAATATCTCAACCTGAACAACCAGATTTAAGAGTTACAGGATATGATGCATAGTGCAGAGCAAGTGGGTAAACACACCTTACAATGTGGTTATGATGCCCTAGAGGCCTCAAGTAGAGCGGCAGCTACAGGATCAGTCATTCGCAGACATGCCTGGCTTAGGGAACAAAATTTACCTGATCATGTGAAAGCTAAACTTCTAGATGCTCCTTTACAAAAGGATGTGCTGTTTGGTACTAATGCTGAGGAGATACTACGGAAAATGGAAGAAAAAGCCAAATCTATGCAAACTGTCAAAGCTTTCTTACAGGTCCAACCACCATGTTTTAGCAGAAATTGGCCTTCAAAAAACTGGTCCTTTCCAGCCACTGACAAGCCCCAAAGAGGTAGATACAGACGCACAAGGGGCAGAGGGCAATCACAAGGATCGTATAGAGGCAGACAATGGCAAACTCCAGCACCAAGAGGTGGCGAAGACAGTGCACAACAATACAGGAAGCAAACCCAATGACTCCCTCATTTCCATGCCAAGCATGTCTCAGCTAGCAGCACCTTTGGGAGGGAAACTAGCATTATTTGCAAGCAATTGGCATATTGTCACAACAGACAAATGGATCCTGGACATTATAAACAGAGGCTACAAATTTCAATTTCACACTCTTCCAAAAATGAGAGGCATGCCAAACCTGCCACAAAATCAAAGGGCAGAGGCACAACTGCAAATTTCAAAGCTCATAAGCATGAGAGCTATTCAAGAGGTACCTACTCACCAACAAGGTCAAGGTTTTTATTAAAGACTTTTTCTGGTACCAAGGAAAGGAACCGACTGGAGACCCATTTTGGACTTATCCATCCTAAACACATTTCTACTCGTACCAAAATTCAAGATGCTCACATTACAGCAGCTTCTTCCCATGCTGGGCAAGGAGTTTTGGCTGGTAACATTGGACCTCAAGGAGGCATACCTGCATGTCCCAATCGGACAAAGCTGCAGAAGATACCTCAGATTTCTTGCAGGTTCAATCCACTATCAATTCTCTGCATTGCCCTTTGGCTTATCTACTGCGCCCAGCGTATTCACAAAGTGCCTGGCATCAGTGATTGCCTACTGCAGACTTCAAGGAATACAAATTTACCCTTATCTGGACGACTGCCTGATCCAAGCGGACAGCAAGAACATACTTCTGGAACATCTGGCATATGTGACACTGTTACTGCTTTCTCTGGGAACATCTGGCATATGTGACACTGTTACTGCTTTCTCTGGGATATACAATCAACAAAGAGAAATCAAGGCTAACACCATCTCAGAAAATTACTTTCCTGGGTGCCAACTTGGACACAAACACCCAGATGGCCTACCTTACGCCAGAAAAACAGGGGCAACTATCTCAGTACTTCAAAATTCTAGCAAAAAGTACCAGGCTTACTGCAAGGAAAATCCTGCAGGCTCTGGGCTTCATGGCATCTTGCATTCTTTTAACCCCATTTGCAAAGCTGCATATGAGGAAACTTCAGTGGTACCTAAAAAAACCTATGGTCTCAACAGTCACTGTTTGGAAACAATAATACCAATAATTCCATGTTTGCAAAAGGAATTTCTATGGTGGGCCCAAGCATGCCAAGCAAACACAGGCCTCCCATTCTGCAAGCCTCAAGCAAAGCAAGTCATAACCACAGACGCCTCAGACTGCCTGGGGGGGGGGCACATGACGGACAGGTGCATTCAGGGCAAATGGTCCCAAAAAGAAAAGCACCTTCACATCAATCAAAAAGAAATGCTAGCAGTAATAAATGCAATTACAGCTTTCAAGGACTTCCTGCATCCAAGACAATTACTGATAAGAACAGACAACACCACGGTAATGTGGTACATAAACAAGGAGGAACACATTCATACCCCTTGTGCAGACTAGCCATGACTCTTTGGAACTTGGCTCTGGAAAGGCAAATCGAACTTCAAGCACAGTACTTGCCAGGATTGGAAAACACACTGGCAGACAATCTAAGCAGAAAAAGGACAGATCCACACGAATGGAAGTTACATCCTCAGGTGTTTGCAGAAATAATCCAAGCATGGGGGAGACCAGACATAGATCTTTTTGCCTCCCACCGGAATCATCAATTGGAAAAGTTTTGTTCAAAGACCTTTCACCCAAAGGCCTGGAGAGTGGACGCCCTTTCATTCAGTTGGACAGCATGGACAGTTTACGCATTCCCACCTCTGCCTCTTCTGCCCAAGGTGCTTTTGAAAGCAAGAACAGACAACCCGAAGATGATACTGATTGCTCCAGATTGGCCAAGGCAACACTGGTACCCACTCCTGAGGAGCCTAACACATACTCCTCCCTGGTCCCTGCCTCTAATGCCTCTTCTGCTGACTCGGCACAGCTACAAAACTCTTCACAGTCAGCTGAAAACACTCAATCTCGCTGCATGGAAAATTCCTTAACACCACAACAGACTCTACTCTCCAAGGAGGTGCAGGATGTCATTTTGGAGGCCAGAAGGCCATCTAGAAAAGCTTACTCCGCAAAATGGAAGCGGTTTTGCTCTTGAAATGAAAAAATAGGCCAGGACCCTACAAATCTAAACTTGCCTCAGGTATTACAGTATCTAGCGGAGCTGCTGAACAGTGGACTTTCATTTTCTTCCATAAAAATCCATGCCTCAGCCATTTCTGCAGAATTCAACACGGATCCTCCTTTATTTTCTCACCCACTCTTACGACAGTTCCTCAGAGGGGCTAAGAATATAAGACCACCAAGGAAGCAACCAATACCAGCCTGGGATCTTAATTACATACTAGAAAAATTAACATTGCCTCCTTTTGAACCAGCTGCCTCAACAGATTTGCAATATTTGTCCTGGAAAACAGCCTTCCTTCTGGCCATCACTTCAGCTCGTAGAGTTTCTGAACTACAGGCCCTCATGGCGGTGCAGCCCTTTCTCATTTTCCATCAGGACAGGGTTTCCCTTCGTACCAACCATCATTTATGCCTAAGGTGGTATCCAGGGTAGCTTTAAATCAAGCCATATACCTTACCTACCTTTTACCCCAATCCTCAAAACAAAGGGGAAAGGCTGCTACTGTCCTTAGACATCCATAGGCAGCTACGTTATTATTTGGACAGAACAAAGTCCTTCAGGAAATCAGAACAACTTTGTGTCCTATGCTGTAGGAGCTCAAGGGAAGCCAGTTACAAAACAGACTATTTCAAAGTGGATAGGCCACTGCATACGGTTTTGTTACTCCTATCATGGCAAATCTGTTCCTGCAGGTATCAGATCACACTCCACCAGGGCCACAGCTACCTCTACAGCCTTCCTCAGAGGAGTTCCTACCAAAGATATTTTGGAGGCAGCCACTTGGAGTTCTGTACATACCTTCACAAAACACTACCATCTGCCTTTATATTCCAGAACAAGAGCAGGCTTCGCCACTGCTGTTTTGCAGGGCATTCTGGCTCAACCCAGTTCCTCCTAGTACCTACCACCCTGTGCATAGCTTTGGGACTCTACCCATTTGTGATTACTGCAGCTGTATGCACGATGAACATAGTACAGTTTTGTATCTACCATAAATGTAGATGTTCGAGTGCCAATACAGCTGCAGTACAGGTTTCCCTCCCTTCTTCCCCACTTGGTAAAGGCATGGGGCCTAACAACCTCTTCATACTACCTGACTGGGTTATCCTGCTATGTTTTATTTGCTTGCTACCACTGATTTTGGATTATATTGCATTGCTTGTATATGTATATAAGCATTATTCAGGTATTGCCTCCCTTCTGGGGGCACCTGACATCTGGGGCAAGAAAGACTGAAGAACATGGCGTCGGCTGTGTCTTATATACTCTGGCCTCACTGATGTCAGAAGAGAAAGCGACGACAACCGATGCCGGACCAAGACTTTGGAATTCGGCCGACCGAGGGACCGCCTGATGGCAGAAAACCCATCTGTGATTACTGCAGCTGTATTAGCACTCTAACATCTACATTTATGGTAGGTACAAAACTGTACTTTACTCATGGTCCAGGCTTCACAAATAGCCAGGCACAGTATGAAATGCAGCTGTGATGCTGTGGATGCCTCTGGAATGGGTTGGCCTTGCAGCCAGACTTCCACCCTGGAAGATCTAAAGTCTGAGATTCTAGACTCTGCCTTGGATAATTACCTTTTTCTGACTCTCAGGCTTGCCAGCAGTTTCAAGGCTTTGCTGGAACCAGGGCAAGACGATGAAAGGTTGCAGTCAGATTCTGTTTTCTGCATATCCTAGGTACCATAGAAATTATCCAGTAACCTTTATTTTTTTACAAAGGTCCCAGCACACCTGTCAGGCAGGAAAATTCTTAAGAAAAAATTTTGAGGGATACTCCTAGGAAGCCTGTTTGGTAGTAGATCTTTGACTATTCACTTGTCCCCTTTTCCATATCCAACCCCTGCACCCCCCTTTCAGAAAGGCTTTTCCATTATGGGAAGCAATAACATCTGACAAATGGGTCTTGAGCATTGTCAAAAGTTTTATACTATGTCTTGAGAAAGCAGACCATCTCTTGTAGTATACACTGACCTCCCAATCAAATGTACCTGCTGCACCCTGTCATTCAAGACTGTCTAGCATAGGGATCCATAGAGGCCCCCTCATTCGATGTTCTTAGTGTTTCACTGTTGCAGTCATTACATTTGGGTAATCTGCTGGCAGGTTGCCCTCAGTCGGCCTGAATTCCAAAGTCTTGGGTCCTGCGTCGGTTGCAGTCTTCTCTTCCATGGCGCCAGGGGGTATAAAACATGCAGTAGACCCCATTTTCTTTAGTCTTTCTTGCAGCGCGGTGCCCGAAGCAGAAGCATTTTGCAAGTGGCCGGTCAGCCGACTACTGAAATATTCGAGTTTTGGTTTCAGAACCGAAGTCTTCACTAAAGCACTTTTTTTCTTGCTTTTTACCGATGTCAGAAAAAGTTAATTGTATTACTTGTGGGAAACAAATACCTCAAGGATTTCCATTTATACTGTATTCCTTGCCTAGGCCCTGATCACAACGTGCCTGGCTGTTTTGTGCTAGATTTAACCAACGCACTATTAAGCGTCAGTATATTTTTGCATCTCTGTATTTTGAAAACAGATTCGACTACCCAGAAATGTTGACGGATAGCAGTCCGACTACCGGAGTACATACACAAAAAAGGACAGAGAAAGGCAGTCGAGATCCAAAACCGAAGCTTCTCCTAAGCCCATCGCCGGTTCTCAGTGAGACGCTTGAGCCCCTGATACCTGCTACCTTCGGGGTCTGGAGATGCTGAGCAGGCACTGGCTTCTGAAGGTGTTTTCAGACCAACATTTGTATGTCAGACAGCTGCAAAACCAGACAAAAGCAACTTCTAAAACTAAATGCATGAGCCATGTGCACAGGCCTCTGCCTAAACAGATGATCAAAATGGCCGAAGACCTTATTACCTTGATCAGGGGTACCCATCCCCCTCCAGATAAGCGGCCTAGGCAAGACACTGATTATGAATCTTCAGATTAGGTTTCTGTTCTGATTCCTCTTCTGCTCAGGAATTATCTATACCTCCCTATGAGGATTCTGATGCTGAGGAGTCTATTCCATCTGCATTTCCTCCTGAGGATTATTCATTTGGAGAAACCTTGCATACTTTGAGGGAGCATTTTCACTGGGAGAGTCAAGACTTCTCAGTCAAGAGGCCCAGGGATTTCCTTCTCCCTCAGCACAAGCCTTTAGCCATTCCCCGTTTTAGACATTGTGGGTGTGTTTTGGAGTCGAGCTTGACCCCTTACTCCTTACCTCCAGCTCCCAGTAAGCCTGACAGATATTACAGGGTCCCTGACTCGCATACATTTTTATTTAGAAACCCTGCTGCTGATCCTGAAACTATTTCACAGGGTCCAAAGGGAGTTAAGACCTCAACAGCCAAAAATCCTACCCCCTCTGACAAAGATTCAAGGGCAATGGATAGATGGGGGGAAAAGGTTTATACATCTGCAACCTTGGCAATCGGGGCCTTAAACTTTGACTTTCATATGCTTAAGTACCAACAACATGTTATGGGATTGCTGAAACAGAAAATGATTTCAGAATGTGCAGAAAATAAAGAATTGCAGGAATTATTGCATGCAGCTGAACAAGTTGGAAAGCATACTTTGCAATGTGGTTTTGATTCTTTAGAGGCCTCCTGCAGGGACACATTTACTGGATCTGTGATTAGGAGGCATGACTGGTTAAAGGAACAAAATTTGCCTGACCATGTTAAAGCTAAACTGCTAGATGCACCTTTACAGCATTATTCCCTGTTTGGTATTAAGGCAGAAGAGGTTTTAAAGAAAATGGAAGACAAAGCTGAGTCTATGCAAAGTGTTAAACACAAGTGCAGCCACCAAGATTCAGTAGACACTGGCCTACAAAAAATTGGTCCTTTCCTGTGTCTGAGCTCAAAGGGGCAAATCCAGATGCCCTAAGGGTTCCAGATACCAGGCGCAAGACGCAAACTGGTCAAAGCAATGGGGCGCATCCACCTCCAGATCTGGAGGAGATGAAGCGCACACCTACAGAAAGCAATCCCAATGATTTCCCTCTGCCTACATCAAGCACTTATCTTTTGGCAGCACCCATAGGGGGAAAATTAGCACTTTTTGCTCAAAATTGGCAGTTAACACAGGACAAGTGGGTACTAAACATCGTATCACAGGAATACAGATTCCATTTCCACACTGCCAATGGCAAAAGGTTGGCCAGATCTGCCAAAAAATCAATGGGCAAGAGGCACAGAAACAGGTTAGGTTATGTCCCTCATGGATATGGGGGCCATTCAGACAGTACCAGGACAGGAAAAAGGACAGGTTTTACTCAAAACTGTTCTTGGTGCCCAGAAAGGACGAGGCCTGGCGGCCAATACTGGATTTATCGATTTTTGAACACATACCTGGACATTCCAGAAGTCAAAATGCTGTCTTTGCAGCAGCAAAGAATGCTTGGCTGGAGACTTTAGA
The DNA here is from genome assembly GCF_019279795.1 of Protopterus annectens. Taxonomy (NCBI): domain Eukaryota; kingdom Metazoa; phylum Chordata; order Ceratodontiformes; family Protopteridae; genus Protopterus; species Protopterus annectens. The sequence goes on along the minus strand of NC_056745.1, from coordinate 477,779,837 downwards.
CCTAAAAGACATACCTGCATGTCCCAATAAGACAGTCGTGCAGAAGATACCACCGATTCAAGGTTGGCTTAATGCAGTACCAATTCTCTGCACTGCCCTTTGGCTTATCTACTGCGCTCAGGGTCTTTACAAAGTGCCTGGCACCAGTAATTGCATTTTGCAGACAAAGTATACAAATATATCCTTAGACTTTCTCATTCAAGTAGAGAACAAAGGACACTTCTTCGACACCTGGCATTTGTGAAAGGCTTCTAACAATGTCTAGAGTACACAATAAATGAAAAATCACAGCTGGTACCCTCTCAAAAGATAACATTCCTGGGTGCAAGCTTGAATACAACTGCCCAGATGGCTTACCTCATGCCAGACAAAGGCAACGGACTACTTCAAACTGATAACAAAAACCTAGTCTTCTGCAAGACAAATTCTGCAGGCTCTGGGCTTCATGGCATCCTGCATCCTACTAATTCCATATTCAAGACTGCATATGAGGGAACTTCAATGGAACCTAAAAAGTTTATGGAGTCAACATTCACATAGTCTGGAAACAATGATTCCTGTCATTCCCTGCCTGCAACAGGAGTTTCTATGGTGTGCAAAGGCCTGTCAGCAAAACCTGGGATGGCCCTTCACTCTACCCCCTGCCAGCTAAACCTTAACAGACTTATCAAATTATGCCTGGGGGGCCCACATGGCAGGAAGATGCATTCAGGGCATATGGGCACCAAAACAAATGCATCTACATATCAACCAGAAAGAGATGCTAGCTGTTCAAAATGCCCTAACAGCCTTCAAGGACTTCTTTCATCCAGGGCAACTAATAGAAGGGCAACTAATAGACTGACAACACCACAGTCATGTGGTGTATATAAACAAGCAAGGGGGAACACACTCATACCCCATTTGCAGATTAGCCATGGCACTGTGGGACAGCTTTGACCTACCAAATACATCAAGCTCAATTCCTGCCAGGAAAACAAAACACTCTGGCAGACTAAGCAGAAATCTTATGGATCCTCACTAGTGGAAACTAAATCCAGAAGTCTTCAGCATGATAGAGAAATGGGGGAGCCCAGTCATAGATCTATTTGCCTCTCCCCAAAATTATCAATTGAAAAAATTCTGCACAAGGACTTATCACAGACTAGCATGGAAAGTGGACACCCTTTCAGTTGGAAAAACCTTTCAGTTTATGCCTTTCCTCCTCTGCCTCTTCTCCCAAAGGTCCTCCTAAAAGTCAGACAAGAGACTCCAAAGATATTAATTGCCCTGGACTGGCCCAGCCAATACTGGTACCCAATCCTAAGGAACTTGTCTCAATACCCAGCTGGGACCTTTCCTCAAAGACCACAACTATTGTCCCAGCAAAACAATCAGATCCTGCACAATCATCTACAGACTCTAAACCTGGCAGCATGGCTAATCATGTAATCATACAAACGACACCTCAGTAAAGCTGTGATGGATGGCATTTTGGAAGCCAGAAGGCCTAGTACTAGAAAATCTTATGCTGACAAATGGAAGAGATTCTGTGCTTGGAATAGAGTACAAGGAGCTGATGCAGCAGAGCTACATATTTCTCAGATATTACAATACTTAACTGAGATGTTTGACAAAGGCCTATCTTTCTCATCAATCAAAATCCATGCCTCTGCCATTTTGGCTCATTACAATACAGAGCCACCAATCTTCTCATCCTTTACTAAAGCAGCATCTTAGAGGAGCCAAAAATTTAAGGCCTCTTAAAAGATCACCACTACCTGCATGGGACCTCAATTATGTGCTGGAAAAGATCCCCCTGCCTCCATTTGAACCAGCTGCTACAGCTGATATCAAGTTCTTATCGTGGAAGACCGCTCTGCTACTAGCAATTACTTCAGCAAGAAGAGTCTCAGAGCTACAGGCCCTCATGGCTGTAGAGCCTTTTATCATTTTTACCCAGACAGGGTGTCTCTGAGGACAAATGCTACTTTTTATATGCCTAAAGTGGTTTCCAGTGTGGCTCTTAACCAAACAATTCATCTGCCAACATTTTATCCAAATCCGCAGAACAAAGGGGAGAGAATTCTGCATTCCTTGGACGTACACAGTTCAGATTCTACTTTAGCAGGACTAAAGCTCTAAGAAAAACTGAGCATTTACTAGTGTCATATGCTGCAGGATCAGAAGGAAAGGCTATTTCAAAGCAGACAATTTCAAAGTGGATAAGCCACTGCATCCTTTTCTGCTACTTGCACCATGGTAAACCTGTGCCTAAGAGCATTGGGTCTCATTCCACCAGAGCTGCAGCTACTTCAGCAGCCTTTCTCAGAGGAGTACCAACCAAAGACATTCTGGAGGCTGCTATTTGGAGTTCTGTTCACACCTTTACAAAGCATTACTATTAAGTCCATGACAGGCTTTGCCCCTGCAGTGCTGCAAGGCCTTATAGCCGCACCTAATGCTGTTTAGCTCCAGCCTCCCAACCATAGCTTTGGGATTCTACCCAAATGTAATGACTGCAACAGTGAAACACGAAGAACATAGTACAGTTGTGTACACTTACCATAAATGTAGATGTTAGTGTATTCACTGTTGCAGTCCAGGTTACCCTACTGCCATCCCCCTGTCATTCTAAAGTTTCTTTTCTTTATCTTCTATAATCTGTGGTGTATTTGCTTTTTGTAAAGTTTATATTAATGCAGATATATATATATATATATATGTATAGATATAGTATTTGGGGGCAAGAAAAACTAAAGAAAATGGCGTCTGCTGCATGTTTTATACCCCTGACGACCCGATGTCATATAAGAGAAGACCGCAATCGATGCAGGACCCAAAACTTTGGAATTCAGGCCGACTGAGGGCAACCTGCCAGCAGATTACCCAGATGTGATGACTGCAATAGTGAATACTCAACATCTACATTTATGGTAAGTGTACACAACTGTACTTTTTAGGAATGACATTTGATGCAAGGATCTTGTCCCAAGAGGGTCAGTAGAGACCTACCATGGATCTTCCACCTAAACACCTTTCTGAAAGTTCCCTCTTTCAAACTGGTCTTTACAAACTCCTCTAGCTTACACTGCAGTAAACAGTTCACACTTCTTTTGCAAGAATCAAGGGTACCCATGCATGCTGTGCTAGTCCTTTATCAGAGAAAAATTCTACTTGTGCAAATGGAAAAAATTTTTGGCAGGCTTCCTAACCTCAAATTTCGAAAGTTCTGTAAAATGGTGTCTGAAGGGTAAAAGGGCTATCCAAGAAAAGCACAAACGAGAGGCTAGGTGTAGTAGAGACTGGCAAAGGTACAATAGCAGCAAAAAGAACAAACTCAACGTGCCAAAATAAGATTTTTAATAAAGCTTTCGGGCTTTCACAAACCCTTCAGTGTTAAAAACCATATGAGTAACACAAAGTTAAAATAGCATCTAAATCACACAGCCAATGGACATTTGCCATAAATAATTCAGTTGTAGCAGAGCATTCAAGAAATTCATTCCGAAAGTAAACCTTTAAAAGCATGACAAATTTTTTAACAAAATTAGCATGTCAAGCACTGTGTAAATTTGAGCACAGGTTTGTGTTAAGTTTGCCTGGTAAACGGTCTGCTTGTAATTCTAAGATCCAATTATATTCTTTCATTTCAAGCTTGTTGGTCAGTTTCATGTTTTAGCGATCATGTCCATAACCAAAGTAAAGGTACGTCAGTATCACTAACTTGTTTAGCCAGTGAATTAATATATTCCTTGTCTGAGTTGTGTTCTGTAATTCTATCCTTCAAATTCTAGTGGATTTCCCAACATAAAAGATGGGACATACCTTACATGTTCCAAGATAACTACCAAGTTACAGGTCACAACATTTGATAGTACAAGTTCTGTCTGTTTATGGATGTATAAAATGTGGGTCTTTACTAATGAGACTGCTGCAACAATTGTGATAGGGTTGTGTACCTGACATAGGAAAGGATCCTTGTAGGTGTGATGGAACACAACTCTGACATAAGAAATATATTAACTCATTTGCTCGCTAAACATGTTAATATTAACTTCTCATACCTTTACTTTTAGTTATGGACATGACCTCTAAAACATGAGAAGGTGTGACTTTAAGCTTGAAATTAAAGAATATAATATCTCTTAGAATTGCAAGCAAGACAGTCCAGGTATCAAACTGAATTTAAACCTGTGCTCAAATTTAAGCAATCCTGCTTGAGATTAATCTTATTTTTAAAAATTGTAATGCTTTTAAATGTTTACTTTTTGTCTGGATTTCTTAAATGCTTTGTTATTGAATTATTGATGAATTTATATTGGCTGTGAAACTTGGATGCTATTTAAACTGTGTGTTCATGTGTTTAACAAAAGGATTTGTGAAAGCCCAAAAGCTGTTACTTATTTTGGCATGTTGAGTTCATTCTTTTTGTTGCTATTATAACTTTTGTAAGTCTCTGCTTCACCCAGCCACTCGTGCCTTCCTTGGATAGCCCTTTTACCCTTCAGACACTGGTTTACTGAACTTTTGAAATTTAAGGAGGCTAGGAAGCCTGCTACGAAGACTTTCCATTTGCACAAGTAGAATTGTTTTTTCTGACAAAGGACTAGCACAGCATGCATTGGCACCCTTGAGTCTGCAACAATTCCCACACTGCTGTAAACAATTCACACTTGTTTGAATTCAAAGTACATCTTTTGGTCATCCTTGTATACTTTCTTTTGGCCTCCAGTAACATGCACACAACTGGTTTCACACTAGAGGTTTGGAGTTGAGACCACTTTAAAGAAAAGACCGAATTGAGTCATGCCCTGAAAAATTGACTGCCACCATATCAGCCAGCTTCCACCCCCCCTGAAACTGCTGGTTACCACATCTTCCAGGAGACTAGGTCTCGTATGCAAGGAACCCTTGCTGGTCTTCCATTCATCTTAATGCCGAAAGTAGTCAGAATTTTTCCCTTAACCTTGGTCTACCCAAACACTCAAAACAGAGGAAAGAATTGTATTCTGTAGAGATGCACAGACAAAGGTATTAGCTTCACAAAATCAGATACTAAGGTCTAATCATTTGTGGTTTTTCATTTTGCAGCACGGGGGGCTGTTCCCAATTCTCCAAAATAGCTTGGTCATTACATTACCTTGCCACCATGCCTTTCATGAATGTAACTGTTAATAGAGGCAGCTACTTGGTCTGTAGTGCCCATCTAAACACTGTAGGCTGGATGTCTCTTCCAGGGCAAGAGCTGTTTGCTGCTGTCCTGCAGGACCTGTAGCCAGATTGTTTTACTTCTACCCACTTCTGTTTTACTTCTACCCACTTCTGTTTAACTTTAATTATCCCTTACTGTCCCTTTAGTAAGGACTACTGCTGCATTGAGTTGAATGAAGAGCATGGTAGCATTGTGTTAGAATGCAAGTGTTTCTGAGTAGGTCACTGCAGTACTGTTTATGCCATCTATCCTGCCTGTTTGGACATCTTGGACTAATGTAAGGATGTTCTTCGTGTTTCACTGTTGCAGTCATCACACTTGTTGTTCTGCCTGCAGGTAGCCTTTAGTCGACCCGAATAACAGACTTAGTATTTCTGTCGGATGCTGTCACTCCAGGACTGATGTCAGGTCATCAGGGGTATAAAAACAGGCAGCCAACACTATTACATCAGTCTTTCTTGCAGAGAAACCTGAAGCAGTTAGCAAGTGCTGGTTGGCTGCTACCAGAGTTTTTGTTTACTAATTGAATCATTCTGAAGTCTTCTAAAGCAAAGTACCCCATTGAGGATCCTTTTATCCTGCTCTAACTGTCAGAAAAAGTTAATTCTTGCCTGTGGAAAGCAAATACCACAGATTTTCATTGGTGCATTACCTGTCTAGGCCCAGACCACGATGTACCTCGCTGTCTGTTTTGTGCCTTGTTCAACGCCCGAACCATTTGTCGTCTGGACCTTATTGCTAAATACTTTTCTCTATCTCTGTATTCCGAAATGGCTTTGGTAAGCCATCAGACTACTGATTTTCCAAAAAAAGTAAGGATAAAGACAGACCGCACAGGTTCAAAGCTGCTGACTATGCTTAAGCTAGTTGCCAGTTTGCTGGTACTCTGAGGCGCTCTCGCAGCCCCTGATGCCCACTTCAGTGGATTTGCAGGCCTTTACCGAGACCCGTTCAGCGTCTGGTATGCTGCGAGACTTCAACTATGGAACTGGCAGATGTCTACCTTGGATGAGTCCAGAATTGCTGAGCAGACACCGGCTTCTGAGGAAGTTCTTTGTACTACCAATCAACAGACTACAGTTCTGTCTAAAACTACCAAATTTCTAAAGCCAAGAGTACGTGCTATGCCTAGAAAACCGACCAAAGTGCATGCACCTGCTCCTTTGCCTTAGAATGGCAAAATATCTTATGCTGATTAGGGGAAGTCTGTCTTCTCCTGCTGAGAAAAAGGGACCAGTCCCCAGCAGCTTCAACAGACCAAGAGTCTGAGGTTTCTGATTATGAAGACATGCCCTTATCTGCTTGAGGATTCTGATGCCGAGGAATCCATTCCCTCTGCCTCTCCTCCAGAAGATTTCTCTTTTGGTGAAACATTACATACTTAGTCTTTTATCCTCAGTCCAATAAGAGACTGAGAATTTCTAGACTTGCCACAACACAGGCCTTTAGCAATACTACCAGTCGTGGAAGTTGATTGTCTTTATGAAATCCAGTCTTACTCCTGATACTTTTCCTGCCCCTAGGAAACCAGACCGGTACTACAGAGTACCTGACTTTTTACAAATTTCTTAAAAATCCTACTGCTGACTCAGAATTTCCCAGGGGCCTAAAGCTATCAAGGCAACTACAGTTAAGAATCCCAACCCTTCGGACAGAACCCTTCGGACAGGGATTCCAGAGCTTTGGACAGATGGGGTAGGAAAGTATGTACCTCCGCAACTCTTGCCATTAGAGCTTTGAATTGCCAGTTTCACATGCTGAAGTACCAGCAACATATGGAACTTGTTGAGCAAAAAATAGCTACCTTTACAGACACTGCAGAAAATAGCTACCTTTACAGACACTGCAGAAAATAGAGTTGCAAGAGCTGTGGCTTTGACTCCCTAGAATCATCTTGCAGGGCAACAGTCACTGGTTCTGTATTGAGAAGGCATGCTTGACTTAAGGAGCAGACCTTGCCAGATCATGTCAAATCCAAGTTACTAGATGCTCCTTTGAAGGACAATCTGGTACCAGAGCAGAAGAAGTTCTTAGAGATGGAAGAAACAGCTAAATCTATGCACGCAAAGAATTCTTACAAGTACAGCCTCCTAGGTTCAGTAGGCATTGCCCCTCAACATTGGTAATTTCCAGCCCCCTCAAGTGCATCTCAAACTAGCCTCGGGAAATAGACCCCCCCCCCCAGACATCATCTCAGGGTATGTAGAGATCTAAGAAATGGAGTGCCTCCACCTCTAAAACAGGGATTGCTAAACCACCCCCTTACAGAGAGAATTTCCAATGACTTCTCAACTCCACCCCCATCCTCTGCCCAACTGCTTGTGCCCCTAGGTGGAAAACTTGCCCTTCATGCAAAAAACTGGATTCCCATCACCAAAGACCGATGGGTCCTCAACATTGTATCCCAGAGCTACAAATTTTACTTCCACTCACTGCCAACCCCAAAGGATTCCCAGACCTCCCTCTAAACCAGGTGGCAGAGGCTCAAAACCAGCGTGTGATGACTGCAGCGGTGAATACACTTTACAAAGTGTACACAATTGTACTTTCACTGTACTTGTGCAGCCACCCTGCCTTGGCTGTCGAGTTGACTTTGGGAGCTTTTTCTTTTCCCCTTCCCCTTGGGATTTGCAGTAGAGGGTGTGTTTTTAGCTGGGAATTCTAGGGTTGTGTGCTGTTAATATCTACATTTCCTGGGCAAGGAATGATCTTCGTGGTTTCACTGTTGCAGTCACACTTGGGTTATTTGCCTGCAGGTAGCCCTCAGTCGGCCTGAATACCAGAGTCTTGGGATTTCTGCATCTGTTGCTGTCCTCTTCCATGACGTCAGGTCATCAGGGGTATAAAACATGCAGCCAACACCATTGCATCAGTCTTTCTTGCCGAGGAGGAGCCCGAAGCCGTTCTAGTGCCGGATTGCTGCTACCTGAAATTTTTGTTTTTCAAGTTTCAGACCTGTAGTCTTCTAAAGCCAAGTACCCCATTGGGGATTCTTTTTTCTTGCTCTAACCAATGTCAGAAAAAATTTAACAATGGTCTTGCCTGTGGAAAGCAAATACCTCGCAGAGATTTTCATTCTTAATGTGTCACCTGCTTGGGCCCAGACCACAATGTCCCTCGCTGTCATATTTGTGCCTTGTTTGACACCCGAACCATTTGTAGTCAGGCTATTTTTGTAGCTGAAGTCTTTTTCTCTCGTTCCCTGTATTCCGAAATGGCTTCAGTAAGCCATCCAACTACAGATCTTCTGAAAAAGTGCAAAGACAGATTGCATAAGTCAGAAACTGCCAACGACGCTTCTGCTATCCTAGATGCCAGTCCACCGGCACTGAGGCACCTTTGCAGCCCTTAATGCCCGCTTCTACAGATTTGCAGGCCTCTGCTGAGACCTGTTCGGAGTCTGGGATGCCACAGAATGCTTCAACTATGGAACCTGGAGATGTCTACCTTGGATGGGTCCAGAGCTGCTGTGCAGTCACCAGCTTCTGAGGGTGTATTCCAACCTACCGTTATATTAAACAGACTACTTCATTTCCAACTAAAACTACCGAGGTTCTCAGGCCCAGAGTTCACACTATGCCTAGAAAACAATGTGCAAAGCTTATTACTCTAATTAGGTGAAGCCAGCCTCCCCCTGCCAAAAGACAAAGAATTTAATTTCCTTCTGATTCTACAGACCAGGAGTCTCATGAGACTGACCCTTCTGATTACCAGGACATACCCTTGTTCTACCTATGAGAACTCTGATGCAGAGGAATCCATTCCCTCTGCCTCCCCTTCAGAGGATTTTTCTTTTGGTGAAACCTTGCCTACCTTAAGAGCACTTCTGCTGGGAATGCCAGTACTATCCTCAGTCCAAAAAGACTGGGGGGGGGGGGTTAGATTTGCCTTGGCACAGGCCTCGAGCTATACCCACTGTCCTGGTTATTGTACATGTCTTCTTGGAGTCCAGTCTTGCTCCTGACACCTTACCACCAGCTCCTAGAAAACCTGACTGGTACTACAGAGTACCTGACTCTCAAATTTCTCTTTAGGAATCCTACTGTGGATCCAGAGATAATTTCCCAGGGGCCTAAAGGCATCAAGGCTACTACAGCCAAAAACCCTACCCCTTCAGACGGGGATGCTAGAGCTTTAGACAGATGGGGTAAGAAGGTATATACCTCTGCAACTCTTGCCATCAGAGCTTTGAATTGCCAGTTTCACATGAAGTAACAGCAACATGTAGAACTAAGCAAAAAAGTGTTACTTCCAGATTGTGCAGAGAATAAAGATTTAAGAGTTAATGCACTAAGTTAGCAAACATACTTTGCAGTGTGGGTTTGATGCCTTAGAAGCATCTTGCAGGGCTGCTGTCACTGAGTCTGTACTGAGAAGGCATGCTTGGCTAAAGGAACAAGGTCTTGCCTGATCATGTGTAGGCAAAATTACTAGATGCTCCATTAAATCAGGAGCGTGCGTTTGGCAGAAAAAGTTCTTAAAGATGGAAGAAAAAGCAAAATCTATGCAAACCGTCAGATTTCTTACAGGTGCAGCCACCTAGAGTCAGTAGGCTTTGGCCTTCAAAACACTGATCATTTCCTGTCCCTCAGGCCTTCTCAGTCCAAACCCAGGGGAAACAGACCACCAAGACTTCAGTCTCTGGGTATGCAGAGATATAAACAATGGGGTGTTTCCACCTCAAAACCAGGGAGTGGTAAGCCATCACCATATGGAAAAAGTTCGCAATGACTTTCCAGTTATCCTTCCCAGCCATGCCCAAGTACTTGTGCCCCTAGGAGGAAAACTTGCCCTTCATGCAAAAAACTGGGTCCATTACTCAGGACTGATGGGTTCTAAACATTGTATCCCAGGGATACAGATTCTACTACCACTCACTGCCAACTCAAAGCAGGTTGCCAGACCTTTCTCCAAACCACTGGGTAGAGGCACAAAAGCAAGTACGTTCCCTTTTCCATATCAGGGCTATTCAACCTGTTCCACTAGAACAGAGGGGACAGGGTTTCTACTCCAGAATGTTCCTGGTGCCAAGATAAGAGGGCTCTTGGCACCCTATCCTGGCTGTCAATTCTCAACACCTTTCTGTGGTGGTCCCAAAATTCAGCACTGCAACAGTTTCTTCCTATGCTAGCCAAGGATGCCTGGTGAGTCACCCCAGACTCGCCACATCCCCATAAGGGAGTCTTGCAGGAAATATCTAAAGTTTCAGAGCAGGCTACATGCACCATCAGTTCACTGCATTTCCCTTTGGCTTGTCTACTGCGCCCAGAGTATTCGCAAAATGCTTTTCTCCAGCCATTGCATACTGCAGTCAGAAATATTCAAATCTACCCATACTTGGACGATTGCCTGATTCAGGCAGACAGTCGAATTGCTACTTCAGCACCTGGCATTTGTAAAATGACTTGTAACTTCAACTGGGATACACCATCAATGAAAAGAAATCACAACTGGTGCCCAACCAACAAATTGTATTTCTGGGAGCAAGCTTGAACACATTTCCAGATGGCATTCCTCACTCCAGAAAAGCAGGTCTGTTTGACAAACGTTTTCAAACCAATGGCCAACAAAACCCAGCTATCTGCAAGGAAAATACTGCAAGCCCTAGGATTCATGGCCTCATGCATTCTGCTAATTCCATATGCAAGACTGCATGTGAGGAAACTTCAGTGGTACTCACAAAAAAAAAAAAAAATTCTCAGGACCTGGAAACAGTGATTCCCATCATACCTTGTCTAAGGGCAGAGTTCCTTTGGTGGGCAGAAGCATGCAACCACAAGGGAGTTCCTTTCACTCAACTCCTTGCCACCCAAACCCTGACAACAAACACCTCAGACTATGCATTGGGGCCTCACATGGCAGGCAAATGCATTCAAGGCAAAAGGAGCCCAGAAAAATTTCCCCTGAATATCAATCATAAATATGCTAGCTGTACAGATTGCTGTGGCAGTCTTCAAATACTTTATCCTTCCAGGACAGCTCCTGATAGACAACACCACAGTTGTAGTACCCAAGCAGGGAAGAACTCATTCTTACCCACTCTGCAGGTTAGCCATGGCTATGTTGAACAGCTTTGAGCATCCAAGTGCACCTACAAGCTCAATTCCTACCAGGCAAGCAAAATTCACTGGCAGACTACTTAAGCAGAAATCTACTGGACCCCAACTCATTCAAACTTCCCACCTAAAGATGGGGAACACCAGAGGTGGACCTTTTTGCCCCCCCAAACCACCAATTGAGCAAATTTTGCACCAGGAACCCTCAGCAGAGCCTGGAAGGTGGACGCTCTATCTTTTGCATGGGATAACCTCTCAATTTATGCCTTTCTTCTCTGCCTGTCCTCTCGAGTATTACTCAAGATCAGACACGACAGGCCAAGGGCAATCCTTATTGCACCAGACCTGCCACTCCAGCACTGTACCCACTCCTATGCAATCTGACAGCAGTGCCACCCTGGCACCTACATCACACGTTCCCTACCCCTCTCAGCAAGAGGGACAGTTTTTGCATCCACAGCTGCAAGCCCTAAACTTTGCAGCCTGGCTTATTCCCTAAATGCACCACCAGCATCCCTCAGCAAACAGGTGCTAGATGTCATCCTTGAAGTCAGAAGGCCTAGTACTAGGAAATCCTATGTTGAAAAGTTGAAAAGATTATTGTTTGAGTCTCTCAAGGAAAGGACACAGCTGTGCCAACTTGCCTCAAATCCTTTATCTAGCAGAGGTGCTCCACAGAGGCCTACCCTTCTCATCCATTAAGATTCATGCCTCTGCCATCTCAGCTCGTAATACTGAGCCTCCTCTTTTTTTTTCTCACCCCCTCAAACAGTTCCTGAGAGGAGCTAGCAATTTAAGGCCCCCTAGGAGTGCTCCCACCCTGACCTGGGACCTTAACTTTGTACTGTAGAAGCTCACCCCCCCCCCCCCTTGAACCTGCTTTTCCTCTTGGGAAACTGCCTTACTTCTAGTTATTATTTCGGCAAGGAGTGTCTGAGTTACAGGCATTAATGGCGGTGGCGCCCTTCATTTTTCCATGCTGTCAGGGTTTCCCTCAGGACTAACCTTTCCTTTATGCTGGAGGCGATATCTTTTAATCTGTCCATTTGCCAACCTTTTTCCCTAATCCTCAGAATAAATGGGAAAGGATCCTGCACTCCTTGGATGTGCACAGACAGCTCAGGTTCTACCTTGATGGGACTAAACCTTTCAGAAAATCTGGCCCACTGCTTTGCTACATGGGCAGAGGGCAAGGACATTTCAAAGCAAACCATTTCCAAACACATGGATAGCACACTGCATCCATTTCTGCTACAAGCACTATGGAAAATCTACCCCTCTGGGGATCAGAACTCCTTCCAGAGCTACTTCAACCTGTACAGCATTTCTCAGGGGAGACGCTACCCAGGGACATCCTGGAAGCTGCAACCTGGAGTTCTGTACACACCTTCACCAAGCATTACCACTTGCCTATCTTTTCTAAATCCAGAGCTGGATTTGCTACAGCAGTCGTACAAGGCCTGCTAGCCAGCCCTAACACCTCTTGACTTCCTCCACCCTTCCTCAGCTCTGGGAATCAACCCAAGTGTGATGACTGCAACAGTGAAACATGAAGACGATAGTACAGTTGTGTACACTTATCATAATTGTAGATGTTTGTGTATTCACTGTTGCAGTCCTGATTTCCCTCCCTCCATCCCCCTGGTTTTTGTATCCTTTCAACCTCTCCTACCCCTGACGTCATGGAAGAGGCTACGTCAACAGATGCAGAAATACAAAGACTCTGGTATTCAGGCCACTGAGGGCTATCTGCAGGCAGATAACCGAAGTGTGACTGCAACAGTGAATACACTCAATATCTACATGTATGGTAAGTGTACACAACTGTTCTTTTGAAATGGCAAGGTTACAGGGAATATCTGAACGTCCCTGAAGGGGCAGTAGACTGCCATGTCTGGACAGGAGGAGGCTTAAGCTCTGGACGTTGGATTGGAGGTTACTGCTTTTGATGGTCCCAGTAGAAAGGACTACCGCAATAGCTATTTATCTTTGTCCACTGCAGAAAGGCTTTGTCTGAAGTGTTTACCACTGCGTTGGATTCTTAGTAGCCACTTTGAGCAGTGTCCCTTGTGCTTTCTGCTCTTGAGGATTTTCACATGTCAAGAAGCTATATTTAGCAATGTCTTTAGGTGGTCTTCAGTGGGGGGTGTAAACTCTGAAGCACAGGCTGTGCACTTTAAGATAACTAAGCAGAAGTTGTCGTGGTCCCTACATGTAACTAATACATTTGACCAAGTTTGAGTGTGATTTGCCATGCACTGTGGAGGGTGCTGTTGCTTGTGCTTTTGTACCTGTTCCAACTGGAGTTTCAGCACCTTGAAGAAAAGTATACTTGGATGATTTCAGTTTTGTCTTTTTTATAGCTAATCTGACAGAATTCTGTGCTTTTTCATTTCTGATAATGTGGTGCCTACTTGAGGTGTAAATAGCCTGGAGCATAGTAAGGTGAAGATGACTCACTGAGCCTGGGATGTCAGCAATGGAAGTCTTGGTTGTCCATTGCAGAAAGGCTCAGTTTCACCAGTATAGTGTGTACTGCTGAATAAGTATTTCTGCAGAGCTGTCCAGTTTGCTGTGAAGGAAAGTCTGTAGTCTGGCTTCAGTGGCTGGCAATCAGTCTCGTGCAGTTCACTAACTGGGTTATTTGTGACATGAATTCACATTTTCACAGCATAGCTTTGCATCAAGCCACTTAAGTGCATACCTCTACAGAACACTAGTAGAGCCTACTTTAAGGGCTTTTGCCTAAAGCAATTTTTGGAGAGCTGGACTATTTTACTTTCAGCCTATTTCCTGTGCAGTGCTGAAATGGTTTAGTTTGCAAAATGTCAGTTTACTACAGTGGGACCTCCAATGAGATGTTCTGTAGTAGTCTGCATGTCGGAACCTCATAACTGTTACTATGAGGAACAAGGTTTGACTGCAGTCTACTGCTGCACTCATTCACTTCCTCTTAAATGTGGCTCTAACTTCAAGGGAGGGAAGTCTCCTCTTAATGGGGAGCTTATGTGCAATCACTAACTAGGAGGCCAAACTGTGTGGTTTTGAATGGTGCTTTGAATATAATTGCTGAAATTAAGGGTTGTGCATAACAGCACAAGTGCAACCCTTTTTTTTTCTTTAACAAGCTGCAGTGTCCTCACCAGTTTTTACTCACTTTTGCATTTAACTTTCACCCTTGCTTTCATCTTAGGTTTTTACTCTTCTCTATCTCCAGCTTTTAGGCTTGTGCCGGTGATACAGGCTGTCCACCCTACCCCAACATAAGGCAGAAGAAAATCTTTCAGGAACGGAAGGTCCTACCCTATAAGAATCCCTACGTATTTTTAAGGCTCTGCTCGCCTAGCCTTATAGTATGAGAAGCTACTGCTTCAATAGGTATTAAACTAAACTTTGTTACAGTAGAACCTATTGTAAGGGCCAGCACACCCGAGGACCCACCCCAGGCATTCAACAACTTTCTCACCTGTTTTCTTCTTGCATTTCATCTACAGAGGAGGTAGAAACTCCCTTCCTCCTCCAATAGAGGGCAGCAGAACTCTAAGCATGTAAAGTTGCTTACCTGCCAGACAAACTTCTGTAACCCTGTGGTGCAGCCTTCCTCTGTCTACCCTGCAAATACCCTTACTGGAAGTAATTGCCCCCCACAGTCGGAAGGATAAAACACCAACCTTTATGTACTGTTAGTATCGTAACTAAACCTCTGGAAAGAATAGGAAAGAGGGACCTTTTCTCTGCTTATTATACCTACACCCAAACCCTTATTTGTCTCTCTACTACGCCTGTCCTGCACTTCCTTATTTCACTTGGAAATCCAGTTACCTTTATTTAGTTATCTGTTACCTTTCCTTCCCTTTTTACATCCTTTAAGCATACCACTCTATTGCCTTTTACTACATAACTCTAGAAAATATTCTTACCTTCCCTAAGCTTGTAGAACATAGTTGTACTGTATGACTGCCTCTAGCTGTAACCTGCTCCGTTTGCCCTGCGGGCTCACTCTGCTCCCCTACCCCCAATTTCCACCCACCCCCAGTGCCCTTAACCTTATACCGCACCCCGTCCCACACATCACACTCAGCAATCAATTTACTAGTACTTCCACACCCATCCTGTTCCACTACGTCCATAAACTCTATAGTAACTCACCACACCCTTCTTCCTTAACCACTATCTTTGTCGCCTTCCCCTATACTCTGTTCTCTTTCATTTATTCCCCTTGCTTGTTGCATTCTACTCAATTTCCTAGAACCCCTTACATTAAATCTCCAAAAATGACTAACTGTAAAATCAAAATTACTAAAATCCTACTCTTAAGCATACTTTCAACTATCCTGACCTATGCCTACATACTTGCCTCATTTGAAAAAACATACTATAACCACTTACTCCCATAAACAGACAATTCACAATTCTGTCTTCCCTAAAAGTAAACTTAACATTACCTCAACTTCCAGCTACCTACTACCTAAATACCATAGACTCTCCCACATTAAATACCATACAGCTACTATAACAAGAGTGAAATATCTAACAATCATTATTAATAACCCCACATCAAGACTTTGTAAGCCTACCTTAAAAGATGGTGACATACACCCCAACCCTGGCCCTACAAATCCACCTACCCTGATAACCCAGCCCAAACTCCCCAACTCTTTGCTAATAGGACATCTAAATATCCAAAGTGTTAATAACAAAGTAACCCAACTTCATGCCCTTCTAGATACCCATAGCTTTGACATCCTCTTTCTAACAGAAACTTGGTTAAAGCCAAAGACCATGAAATCATTCCCCAAGGATACAATATACTAAGACTAGACCGTATAAAAAGTAAGGTGGTGGAGTTGCAGTCTTATTCAAAGAGGGACTTCAAATCTTCACCTTACCATTTGACCCACCACAAGATAGTAAAGCTGAAGTACTTGTCACTAAATTTCAAATAAACCATAACAAATCTTTATATATTATCTGCATCTACCTTCCACCTGGTAATATTAGCACCATAGAAAACATCCTAAGCTGGGTGTCCTCTACATACCCCCAAGAATCTATTATACTTGGTGATTTTAATACTGGTTGGAAAACTGTCAATGCTGATAATCCCTCCTCCCATATCAACCTTCATGGATTCAGTCAAACTATCATAACCTCTACCAGAATCAACAAACCAAATAAAAAGAGCATCCTAGACTGGATTCTTATAGACAAAAACAAACTTACAACACAGGAACTCTACCAGATGATGCTGGCGATCATACTCTAACCTATATCCTTAGGCATAAAAATATCTCTAATCCCCCCATCTATAGAAACATACGTACCAATAAACACTTCAACCCAACATTATTCCAAAATGAACTAAGTGCTTGTAACTGGAACCCTCAAAACACTAACACTTCAAGAAGCTGTTGACTATCTAAACTCCAATTTCCTATCTATCCTTGACAGGCATGCACCCAAAAGGACCATTAGAATGAAAGCCAAACCAGCCCCCTGGCTTACTAATGAAACCAAACAAAAGATCTTTCTTAGAAATAAAATCTGGGCAAAGTGGAGAGCTAACAAAATATTTCTGATCAACAACTTTTTAAGCAAATGAGAAATACTACAAAAAGGCAATACTCGGACAAAAAGAACTACTACTGTAAAATACAGCAAAATCACCAAAATAACCCCCAGAAGTTTTGGTCTAGTGTATATAAACTCCTTTCCCCAGGGCACTCCCATACACCTATCCCGCTTCAGGCAGACCCTAACACCCCCCACCAAACAGCCAATGCCTTCAACTCCTTTACAGAAACCATACAAACACTAGCTAGCCAACTTACTCCAGACAGCTTAAACCTTGCCACGTCCATACCTAGTACTCTACCAGTATTCTCTATTCAACCAATATCTACCACTTTCATCTACAAACTCATCCAAAAACTTAGGCCTTGTACCCCTTCTGCTGACCAGTTACCTTCTGAATACCTCCAAAAAGCAGCCAAAGTAATTTCCTATCCTATATCCATCCTCATAAACAGAACCATTACGGAAGGCTACATTCCAAACATCTGGAAAATCTCCCATATCATTCCCCTGGAAAATCTCCCATATCATTCCCCTTCACAAAGGCGGCAACTCAAATGACTACTCAAACTATCGACCAATAGCACTCATCACCCTTGGCAAAAATCATGGAAAAATGCATTCAACTTTTAAACCATTTAACACAAAATAACACACAGTACCACAACCGCTTTGTTATCCTTTACAGATGTTATAAATAGAAATCGTAATAACAACCTCTCATCTGCACTCTTTATTGACCTCTCCAAAGCTTTCGACATGGTTAACCATGCACTTCTGATCAACATTCTTGAATCCTTCTCTCTTGACTCTTTAGCTATTAAATGGTTCAGGTCCTACCTAACCAATAGACAACAAGCAGTTCTCTGGGCAAATATATCATCCCTTCTACCTGTTTCCCTGGGAGTCCCTCAGGGCTCCATTCTAGGCCCACTTTTTTTTTTCTCTTTTTATTAACTACCTGCATGTAGCAATCCCACAGGCCACCTGCATTCAATATGCAGGCGATTCAGCATTAATTTGCTCAGCAACCTCACCATCTGCACTACATTCCCTGACTCGGAATGTGTTTAACACAGTAGAAACATGGTTCACAAAACAGTCTCCTTCTTAATGCGAAAAAAACCAAGCTCCTTCTCTTTACACCCTCTAAGTCTACCCCAATTGATTTGTCTGTCATTTCCAATAATAGCACAATCATACACCCTGACTCTACAACTAAACTGTTAGGAATTACCATTGATAACCTTACATTTGATAGTCCCATAAATAACACCGTTAAAAATGTCAACAGGAAAATTAGCTCCTTATATCGAATCAAAACTTTCTTAACTCCAACAGCTAAAACCAAAATTGCTCATTCCCATTTAATTTCTACTCTATGCCTCTCCCATATACACCAACCTCAAAAAGAATAACCTTGTCAAACTACAGCATGCCTATAACAGCATCGCCAGATTTGCCACTGGTAACCCCTTTCGAGCTCCCCACTGTCTAAATCTAAAGCAGCTGGGCTGGCTTGAACTTCAAAACCTTCTGAAAATCTCCCAACTAACCATGACCCACAAGATATTTTATCAACCTAATAGCACTCCTATACTATCCAATCTCAT
This sequence comes from Protopterus annectens, assembly GCF_019279795.1. Taxonomy (NCBI): domain Eukaryota; kingdom Metazoa; phylum Chordata; order Ceratodontiformes; family Protopteridae; genus Protopterus; species Protopterus annectens. The sequence continues at coordinate 477,761,400 of NC_056745.1, read as the reverse complement.
AATCCCTTATAAAAACCTAAACTCACTGCGCTCCTCTAACAAGCTTCTAGCTAGTATAACCAAAACTAATAACTTGGCTGGAGATTCCCTGTTTTCTAACAGTGGGAAAAGACTGGAACCTCCTTCCAAATGAACTAACAACACTTTCTTCTTTGCCTCTCTTTAAACAAAGACTAAAAACATACTTTAAAACTCACTGGTTATGTCCATGTTGTAAACCTGACTAACCTTTCCCTCTACTAAGGTTACTTCTACACCCTACCAATTTTTCACACAAATTTCTTTAATTTCTATGATCCGAACTGCTGACCACAATGAAACAATTTGGTAGATTCATCCTGCTTATTGTTAGTACAACCTAGTACATAATAACACTGTCACTTTTATTGTGTAATAGAATTCATCTCACCATTCTTAATTATTTCTATACTAGTGTAAATATCTTTTTTGATCACTTTTGTATTACTGATTTTTGTATACTTGAACTACTTTCATTTACGATGTTTCAACTATGTTTACCATCCTTGTTGCTGTATTTTAAGTAATGATCTGTTAATGTTGGAGCTTTTCTCCCTGGGCCTCTACTGAAAATGGAAATATATCCAGCTAGACTAGCCCGGTCAACAAATGTAAAATAAAAAATAAACAATACCTGTGAATGTGATCCAAGCATAATTTTCTTCATTTCCATATTGGGTTTACAAACTCATTTTTAAGATGGTTTAAATTTAACACTCATAATTAAGTCTGTAAGATTGTATCCAACTAATATTTTAGCATGGATTTCAGTTTATGGGACCACCTTGGAGTTTTCAGTTTTATTGCTTCAAAAAAAATTAACTGTCTAAATGTTATAGTCCTTACAAACTTCAGCTTTTGTCTTTGTTTTCTATTTACAGTTCCTGAAAATGGAGAACTGGTAAGTTTCGTCATAGTAACTTTTGTGAAGTTTTGTGCTAGAGCTGTTGTGTAGCTGTTTTTCCTATTCCCACTGGTTCTGTTGTGGTAATACACTTTGCATGCCCTCCCCACCAGAGTGGGCTAGTGACTGTTGCCAGATTTCTGAAAGTCCAGATGACATTACGTATGGGAGACTTGATGCACTTAAGTTGGCTTAAATGTAGATTTGTTATAAATGTGACACTTGTAACCATGCACCTTAAAATGTTAGTGTGTTGTGATCAGGGCTGATTTTGCTGACTATCATAACCAGTGGAGTGGTCACCTTGGACATTGGAATGCATAGCTTTATAAAAATCCCTGTCAAAGCATATGCAGTTTGTATTTGAGGTGCATTTTCAGTTCAACTTTTGTCTCTTCAGTGTGCTCAGTGAGTTTGCCAGATTAACACTGTTTGCCACATCAGAACCAAAAGATTCAATGTTTTTAGACACCTGTCCATTTTAAGCTTCATCTGGAGAGAGGGATTCTCCTAAAGAGCCTTGGTGTACTCTTCAATTTCCTTCCCAGTGCTGTACTTGGAAAAAGGTGCACATGTAAGTCCATCAAAAGAGGTTTGGCACGATTTTTTTTACCCTAGCTTGTTAAGCAGGTGTTAATCTGATAAAGCTCATCAGATGAAGTTTCAGGCCTTTACCACTGCGTTGAGAGCTAGCGTGGGGATTTGCAGTGGACTCTAGCACCCTGGTGTAAAGGAAATAAGTCTTCATCTTAGCCCAGTGGTGGATCAGGACAGCCTGGTAAGAGGAAAATCTGTAGATGTGGTACGAAACAAGCAAGTCCATACATGCCTATTGACCCTGAAAATGGACTTCGTCTGCTGCAGGCCTTGTACATTCCTTCATAAAACTGGGTATTGGGAAAATTGAGTAACTTGCAGGATCTGATGGTATCTGCCATTGATCAGATGGGCCTTGAATCTGACCTCTGATCCAACCCGGCAGAGAGCAACAGCTGCTGAGCTCCAGCTCCTCCCCTCTCAGGAACCCCTGCCATCCGTAATCAGATGTCTTTCTATTCCTATGTTGCAGTATTCTTGTGGGATTTCCCGCCACAGGTGACCAGATGTCTGCTTCTATGCAAAAGCTTAAGCCTGGCTGCTGTAGGTGTGTGGGACGTCACATGTAGGGCCATAAACCAGGGTCCTTGAATGACATCTGCGCACATAGACTTCAGAACTTTTCAGCCACAGACGTCTCCTCATTCTCCTCGCTCTTACACTCAAGACGTCTAAAAGCTAAGTACCCCATTGGGGTAACCTTTTTGTTCTTTGCTTGAGCTTGGTTAGCTGCATGTAACATTAGCCATGTCAGCTAAGAAGGGCAAATGCCATTGTAGGCATCTGATACTGCATAAGGATATCCACTAACATTGTCTTTTGTCTTGGGAAGGAACATTGTCATACTGCTTGTTCCATTTGCCAAGCCTTTGTACCAAAGACCCTCTGCCAGTCTGCCTGCACTAAATTTTATATTTAGCGAACCAACATCTCAAAAAGCTTGCGCTTAGAATTGACCCTGAATTGGCTGCTCCGACTGAACCACCGCAGAAAAAAGCCAGTCTCCAGGCCTACTTCTGTTGCCTGTTTGCCATTGGATGTCCCACCAGCTGCCGACTTCAGAGTTAAGGGACATCCGATAGAACAGAGTACTTTGGCTCCCACTGATGAGGCTGCTTCAAGAAGTTACGGTCTGCACATCCACAGAGATAGCTTGGACGTCTGTCCTACCAATGTGTAGGGGGAACTAGTAAGTCTGACTACCTTTGCAGACTCCTGCTTCTGAGCCTAGGCCTTCTCCCAAACCAACTCCTAAACGAAAACAGAAAACTAAACATTTGACTCCTACCCTTGAAGTAGTCCGACTGGCATTCTTTCACTAACTCTCTGCAGGCCTTTGTGGCCCACAGGATGTTTAGTGTTTCACTGTTGCAGTCATTGTTTGGGTTATCTGCTTGCAGGTAGCCCTCAGTCGGCCTGGTTAACAAAGTCTTGGGTCCTGCGTTGGTTGCTGTCCCTTCAATGACAGGTTGTCACGGGTATAAAGCATGCATCAGACGCCATTACATCAGTCTTTCTCGCCATGCAATGCCCGAAGCAGAAGCATTTCGCAAGTGCCGGTCGGCAGACTCCTGAAATTTTCGTTTCGGTTTCAGAACCGAAGTCTTCAACTAAAGCCAAGTACCCCATTGGGGAAACTTTTTTTCTTGTACCTTACCGATGTCAGTAAAAGTTAATTGTATTCCTTGCCTAGGCACTGACCCCTACGTCATACCTTGCTGTCGGTTTTGTGCGTTATTTAATCAGCGCACTATCAGTCTGTATATTTTCGCATCTAAATATTTCTGTTCTGTTTATCCAGCAATGTCTGTTAGCCATCCGACTACCGGGATTCCAAAAACGCAAAGATAGACAGGCCGCCGAGGTCCAAAACTCCATACCCACTACTTCTGATTCGTAGGACTCTGAGACCAATTCTGAGTCTGGTATGCTGCGAGATGCTTCAACTATGGAACCCACGGATGTCTCTACCTTGGATGGGTTCGGAGCCGTTGTGCAGGTACCGGCTTCTTAGTGTATTCAGGCCTACGGACTTGCATATTAAACAGACACCTCCTTTACTTGGGCCTAAATCTCGAACCATGCCTAAAAAAACGACACTCAGACCACATGTTCAGGCCTCTATGCCTAAAAAACAAGAAAGGCTGAAGATCTAATAACTCTACAGGGATAGCCAACGCCCCCGCCCCCCCCCCCCTTCTAAGAGGCCTAGGACTGAAGTTGATTATGAATCTTCTGATTAGGATTCTGTTTTTTCTGATTCTTCTTATCTGGATTTGCACTTATCTACTTATGAAGATTCTGATGCAGAGGACTCCATTCCTTCTGCTTCCCCTCCTGAGGATTTTTCTTTTGGGGAAACCTTACATACTCTAAGGGAGCATTTCCACTGGGAAAGCCAGGATTTTTCAGATTCAAAGAGGCTTAGGGATTTCCTTCTATTTCAGCATAGGTCTTTAGCTATTCTTCCTGTACTAGACATTGATGCTTTTTTGGAATCTAGTTTGGCCCCTGATTCCTTGCCTCGTGCTCCCAGAAAACCTGACTGGTACTTATAGGGTCCCTGAGACCTGCAAGTTCTTTTAAAGTCCTATTGCAGATCCAGAATCTATTTCACAGGGGCCCAAGGGCATTAAGGCTTCTACTGCTAAAAATCCTATCCCTTCTGATGGAGACTCCAGGGTACTGGATAGATGGGGTAAGAAGGTTTACACTGCTGTAACCTTGGCCATTAGGGCTTTAAACTGCCAATTTCATATGTTAAAGTATCAGCAACATGTTATTGGACTGCTTAAACAGAAAATAATGTTGATTCCTGACTGTGTGGAAAATGGAGAATTACAGGATTTAATGGATTCTGCTGAACAAGTTGGAAAACGTACTTTGCAGTGTGGTTTTGATTCACTAGAGGCCTCTTGCAGGGCTGCTGTTACTGGGTCTGTGCTCAGGAGGCATGCTTGGCTTAAGGAGTAATCTTTGCCTGATCATATTAAAGCTAAATTGTTGGATGCTCCCTTAAGTCAGGACCGCCTCTTTGGCAACAAGGCTGAGGAAGTTCTTAAAAAGATGGAAGATAAAGCTAAATCTATGCAAACTGTTAAAGATTTCTTACAAGTTCAGCATCCTAGATTTAGCCTGCACTGGCCCTCTAAGAATTGGTCCTTTCCAGCCCCTTCTAGGTCTCAAGCCAAACCCAGACACGGCAAAAACCCCATGTTTCAGTCCCAGGGGACACACAGGACTAAACAGTGAGAGGGCCTCCACTTCTAAATCTGGGAGTAATAAGAACCCCTCCCCCCCCCCCATGGTAAACTGTCTGACTTCCTTTTAAAATTTCCAAGCACTTATCAACTGACTGCCCCTTTGGGGGGAAGGATTGCTCTTCATACAGAGAATTGGGAACTCACTACCCAGGACAAATGGGTTTTAAATAGTGTCCCAGGGATACAGATTTCATTTCCACACGTTGTCAACACCAAGTGGGTGGCTGGACCTTCCCCCAAATCAGTGAGCAGAGGCCCAAAAAGTACTTTCAAGCAATGGGGGCTATTCAGCTGGTACCAGAAGAGGAAAAGGGACAAGGCTTCTAGAGACTTTTCCTGGTACCCAGAAAAGACCGTTCATGGTGCCCTATCCTGGACCGGTCTATTCTAAACACCTTTTTGGAGATTCCAAAATTCAAGATGCTGACTCTTCAGTTACTTCCTATGCTAGGCAAAGATGCCTGGTTGGCAACACTAGATTTAATAGAAGCATACCTGCACATCCCAGTCAGGAAATCTTGCAGAAGATACCTACGCTTCAACGCAGACTAAACGCACTGTCAGTTCTCTGCACTGCCCTTTGGCTTATCTACTGCGTCCAGGGTATTCACAAAGTGCCTAGCTCCAGTTATTGCATTTTTGCAGGCAAAGAAATATTCAAATATACCCATATCTGAATTGTCTAATTCAGGCAGAAAGAGACATACTTTTGAATCATCTGGCCTTTGTTCAAAGGGTTCTAACTTGTCTGGGGTACACAAACGAAAAATCACACCTGGTACCCTGTCAAATTATATTCCTGGGAGCAAGCTTGAATACAACTTCCCAGATGGCTTACCTCACGCCAGAGAAACAAATTCATTTGACAACCTACTTCAAACAAGTGGCCCACAAAAACCCTTGTTATCTGCAAGACAAATACTGCAAGCCTTTGGGTTCATGTCCTCCTGCATTCTAATTCCATATGCAAGACTGCATATGAGGAAACTACAGTGGTATCTAAAAAGCCTGTTGTGTCAACATCCTCAGGATTTAGAAGCAATGATTCCTATCATACCTTGCCTACGCCTAGAGATCCTTTGGTGGGCAGAGGCCTGCCACCAAAACAAGGGACTACCTTTCACACCAGCCCCTGCTGCCCAAACCCTAACGCAGACTATGCCTGGGGTGCTCACCTAGCAGGGAAGTGCATTCAGGGCAAATGGAACCCAAGTGAAATGCACCTGCATATCAAAAAAAGTTAGCTGTACAAAATGCTCTGACAGCCTTCAAGGACCACATTCTTCCAGGACAACTAAAGGTAAAGACGGACAACACCACTGTTATGTGGTACATAAACAAGCAGGGGGGGTACACATCCCTACCCCCTCTGCAGACTAGCCATAGCATTGTGGAACACAGCCTTGAGCTACCAAGTGCACCTACAAGCTCAATTCCTGCCAGGAAAATTAAATACTGGCAGACTAAGCAGAAACCTCATGGACCCACACGTGTGTAAGCTGGAACAAAGGATTTTCAGCATGTTGACAAGCAAATGAGGGAGCCCAGATATAGACCTTTTTGCGCCTCCCCAGAACTGCCAATTGAACAAAGTTTGCACAAGGTGGATGCTTTGTCCTTCAGCTGGAGTAACCTACGTCTATGCCCCCCTCTGCCTCTGCTTTCCAAAGTACTACTAAAAATCACAGGACAAACCAAGGATGATTTTGATTGCTCCCAGACCGGCTGCGCCAACACTGGTACCCCCTCCTGCAGTGTCTGTTATCCCCATGGCACCTGCCTCAGACTCCTTCCCTGTTGTCTCAGCAGGAGAACCAGATTCTGCACCTTCCACTTCTAACACTGAACCTTGCAGCCTGGATAATTATGTAATCTCTCCTTTATCATCCCTCAGTAAACCTGTGATGGATGTTAGAGGCAAGGAGGCCTAGTACTAGAAAATCTTATGCTGAAAAATGGAAAAGATTCTGTGCCTGGAACTCATCTCAAGGGATGAGCACAGCAGCGCCCAATTTACCTCAGATTTTAAAATACTTAACAGATGCTTCACAAGGGCCTGTCTCTCTCTCCTCCATTACAATCCACGCCTCAGCCATTTCAGCTCCTAACACAGAACCTCCCCTCTTCTCTCATCCACTGCTCAAGCAGTTGCTCAGAGGGGCCAAAAATTTGAGACCACCCAGGAGAGTTCCAACCCCAGCCTGGGACACTCTCTCCTTTCGAGCCAGCTGCTACTGCAGACTTAAAATTTCCTGGAAAATGGCTTTCTTTTAGCAATCACTTCAGCTAGAAGGGTAGCTGAATTACAGGCCCTTATGGCAGTGGAGCCTTTCATCTTTCATGTGGACAGGGTGTCCCTCAGAACCAATCCATCCTTCATGCCCAAGGTGGTATCCAGTGTGGCACTTAATCAGTCCATTCATTTGCCAACCTTCTTTCCCAATCCACAGAACAAAGGGGAACGGATACTGCATTCCTTAGATAAAGGAAATCTGAACTGCTGGTGGCATTTGCTGCAGGGACAGAGGGGAAGGCTATTTCAAAACCATTTCTAAATGGATAAGCCATTGCATTCATTTCTACTATAAGCACCATGGAAAACCTATCCCCTAGGGGATCGGACCTCATTCCACCAGGGCTGCATCTACATCTACAGCCTTTCTCAGAGGTGTCCCTACCAGGGACATCCTAGAAGCTGCTACCTGGAGTTCTGTACATACTTTCATCAAGCATTATTTGCCAATTTTCTCTAAATCCAGAGCTGGCTTTGCCACTGCAGTCTTTGCAGGGCCTTATAGCTGGTCCTAATGCTATCTAAATTCCTCATCCCAACCATAGCTTCTGGAATCTAACCAAATGTAATGACTGCAACAGTGAAACATGAACATAGTACAGTTGTGTACACTTACAGTAAATGTAGATGTTCCCGTGTATTCACTTGCAGCGCTTTTTACCCTCCCTCCAGCCCCCTATCTTTTGGCTATATCTCTACTTTCCTTTGCTTTGCTTAAAAGCCTTTTGGTGTATTTGATTTTTTGTTGGAAGTATATCATTGTACTTTTATATTTAATTGCTTCCCATTTGGGGGGCACCTGACATCTGGGGCAAGAAAAACTGATGTAATGGCGTCTGCTGCATGTTTTATACCCCTGACGACCCGACGTCCTGGAAGAAGGGACAGCAACCGACACAGGACCCAATACTTCGTTAATCAGGCCTACTGAGGGCTACCTGCAAGCAGATAACCCAAATGTAATCACTGCAACAGTGAATACACTAACATCTACATTTATGGTAAGTGTACACAACTGTACTTTCTACACCCTCCGCTATACCTGTGCTCAGCCCTAGGCCTACTGCTCTTCTGAAGAATCCTTTTATGCATCCCTGATTGTCTCCTTTAGAATATTCACCAGATGAGGAATCCGTTCAAGAGTCCTCTCCACCAGAGGACATGATCTTTGGTGAAATAAGATGAGAGTGTACTTTAAATGGGACACTACCCAGATTGACACCCAGAGGTATTTTGAACTCCCAGGTGGTCTAGCTCCCCATCAGCCATCCCATCAATCTTACCTGCCTTTCTGGATGCTTTTAACTCTGCGTCCAAAAATCGACAACTATCTGCACCTAAAAGGCCAGATAGGTTTTATAAGGTTCCTGATGAGCACAAATTCTTAGTTAAACCCACCTTGGCAGACCCTGCAGTTGTCTCCTCAGATGAGCAATAGACTTATTCCCTCTGCATCTCTTTTGCCTACTGATCGTGTACACCTCTTCCTCTGGCCTTCCATGCTGTAAATGATCAGGCTCGCATGGTTAAATATGCACTGGACCTTGTCTCACAAGCTACTAATCTCCAGGCTACCACACCAGACTTCCCTACATAATCAGACCTACATAATCAGACCTATCAAAACTGTCTAGCCAGACATTCAGTTAAGTGCAGTTATGACGCTGCAAAGGCCTCTGCTAGGTCAGCAGCTTCTGCTTCAGTTTTTCACAGATATTCTTGGCTGTGCCTACAACCTCTTCTAGAAGACTTTAAAACTAAGATTAAACCTTTTGTTTGGAAAACATCTGAACTTTTTAAAAACCTGCAGAGGAAAAGCAAGGAACTACAGGACATCGAGCATTTACCTGTGTTCCTTAATCCAGGAACTACCCTGCTAAAACCTCATTTGTCAGAACACCTCCCTCTGCTACCAGGTACAGGAGGGAAACCAGAAGGCAAGTATTCTCTAGACCTGTCACATCTCTAATGAAGTCCTAGACTGTCCTTTCAGGATATAAATGTGCCCAACAATGTGCCTTGCCCATCTGCCCTTGTCAGCCTGCCTATCCCACTGTTGACCTGTTTGGAAAACCATCAGTTCAGACCAATGGGTACAGAGTATCATTCAAAACAGATGCTTCCTTTCCTGGAGGGAAAAGCCCATCCCAAAGCCTATTCCCTCCCCCAAAAACAAATCCACCACCTGCCACAAATTCTTGAAGACCTCCGAAAACTAGGAACAATAAAACCTGTTCTTCCAGGGCAGGAAGGAAAAGGATTTTACTCCAGACTTGTCTGGTCCCCAAAAAGGATGGCCTTTTGAGACCTATACTAGATCTCTTTCCTGAACCAATTTCTAGAAGTTCCTCCTTTCAAAATGTTTCCCTCTGAACTCTACTTCCTCTTATCCCAGACCAGGCCTTCATGGCCATTCTGGATCTAAAGGAGGCTCACCTGCATATCCCCATAAAACCATCCAACAAATTGGACCCTTCTCTCATTTTCAGTTTTCAGCCTTGTCCTTTGGTTTGTCAACACCACCCCAGAGTATTCACAAAATGCCTAGCCCCAGCCATTGTTTACTGCAGGACTCAAGGTATCCAACTCTACCCTTACCTAGATGACATTCTCCTAGCAGACAAACCCATCTCCAAGACAACCTCAGCTTCACCACCACCCTTAAAAACCTGGACTTCATCCTCCTTGCTCCCTCAGCAAGACAATGTTTCTGGGCTGCAGAATCAGGACAGGTCTAATGCGGGCCTTTCTTCCACAGGAAAAGGTCCTGTCCCCCTCCACTCGCTTTTGAAACCTTTTACTGGAATCTCAGATTTCTGCACGACCATTCCTGCAACTCCTGGGGCATATGGCAGCCGCCATTCCCATGTTTACTTTGGCAAGAATGCACATGCGGAAGTTCCAGTGGTACCACAAGAACGTGTGGTCAACACCTACACTCTAGAGAAACAAATCCCATTTCTGCCCTACCTCTAATCAGAGCTAAGATGGTAGATTCAACAAATCCACCACAACCTGGGATTGCCTTTCCAAATGCCCTCCCCAAACCAGTTCATGTTTGCAGATGCATCAGACCTAGGGTGGGCAGCCACCTGCAAGGATTTCAGGGTTCAGGAAACTTGGAATCCTGCCCTTCAAAAGAAACATATATCAATGTCAGGGAGAGGACTCCAGTTCTCCTAGCCCTGGAGGCTTTTCTTCCTATCCTCCATCTGGGTCCCCTTCTAATATTAGCAGACAACACCACAGTTATGTGGTACCGCAACAAACAAGGAGCTAAAGCCTGCCTCCTTTGAAGAATAACTATAAATCTGGGACCTCGCCTCCAGGCACAACCTGTCCCTGCAGGCAACATACATCCCTCTCAGGACAACAAACATCTGTGCAGAACATCCACTCTACAGCACGAGTGAATGCTAAATAGAGAGACCTTTATAGACATTGTCCACCGATGGGGCATTTAAGTGCATCTGATCAATTGTCTCCTGGGGTGGAGGTATTTTCTGCTCCAAGGATCACTCCCCACTAGCCTGGAGAGTAGATGCTTTCCCCCCTTCCCTCTAATCCAAAAGGTCCTACTGAAAATCAGGAAGGGCAAACCAAAAATCTTGGAGACCCCCTACTGGCTAAGGCAGCACTGGTTCCCCCCCCTACTTCACTCACTAGTCAAGGGCAATCGCCAGAAGTTACCCCACAAGGTGGTCCTTCTCACACAAGGGAACCCTAATCCATCCTCTCGTACACATGTTAGCACTAACACTCTGGGTGATGTACTTCTAATCCCATTTAGACACCACTGTTCAGTGGACGTGCTTAGTCCTGAAGGAGGCCAGGAAGCTTGCAACTAGAAAATCATACTTGTGAAAATGGGAAATATTCTCAATGTGTATGTAAGGACAGGGACCCCAGCCAGGGTGACCCTTCCCTAATCCTTGCATATGTGTAAACTCATTAAAAATGGTCTTTCTTACTCCTCCGTGAAAGTACATCTTTCAGTCATATCTGCCTGCCTCTAGATGCTATTTTCCTGTCCAGGCTAGATGTTAAACTTCCTGAGAGGGGTCTTGCACATCAGACAACCTAGAAACCCCATCCTGGAGAAATTAGCACTTGGCCCCTTTAAACCGGCTAACAATGCTACTTTACAACACTCCTCATGGAAAACTGTACTGCTGGTCACCATCACTTCTGCTAGAAGTCAGTTACAGGCACTCGTGGCCTGCCCCCCTACACTGTCTTCCATAAGGACAGTGACCTTACGCACTAACCCCTCTTTCAGGCCTAAACTGGTAAACTAGCTGTACTTGACTCTCTGTTCACATGCCTACCTTCCCCTGTCCAACTAACGAGCAAGGGGATCCTCCATTCCCTGGATGTGCACAGACAACTTAGATTTTTACCTAGACAAAACTAAGCCCTTCAGAAAATCTGATCAACTTTGTCTCCTTCCACCCTTGGGCTATGGGCAAGGCAGTTTCCAAGTAAACTATTTCAGGATGGATCAGAAAATCCATTGCTTTCTGCTACTCGCACCGTGGCAAACCTTTACCCCAGTGTTGAGAGCTCATTCCACCAGAAGTATGGGTACTTCCAAAGCATTCATCAAAGGACTGGACACGGCTTCCCTTTAGAAGCTGCCACTTGGTCCGCTATCCACACCTTCAAACACTACAAACTAGATGGTCTCCAGTGCCAGGGCAGGTTTTGCTATAGAAAAGTCCTGCAAGGGGTTTCTGGAATCTTCCACTTCTATCGCCACCCTTCCCTCTAACTTGCTGTGGTACTGCAACATAGTAATAGGACAAAGAATAGTTCTTTAAAATCTTAACATAACCATAATGTCTTTCTCTTCCATGTTGTAATATTCCATCCCTCCCACCTTCCGCATGTATTACTTGTGGACTACTAACCTAGCTTTTAGCTATTGGGAAGCTCTGTCCTTTTCCAAGAGCAACTCGCTAGCATATATTTGATACTTCTAGCTGACAATCACTTGTTTCTATTTAAGACTGGCCTTCCAGTTCTGAGGTCTGTGCAAGCTGGCATCACATTTAAGGTCTGTGGTTTATGGCCCTATGTGTGAAGTCCCACGCACTTGCAGCAACCAGCTTAAGCATTTTGTATAGGAGCCAATGTCAGGTCGCCTGAGGCAGGAAATGCCGCAGTAAGAATACTGCAACATGGAAGAGGACCTTTATGGTTATGGTAAGATTTTACATGACTATTCTCTCTCGTTTGCCGCGAGCAGTGAATAGATGTGTTTTCTGCAGCTTGAGCTCTTCAGTTAGATGGGTAACCTTTGAAGTCTTTCCTTTCTGACAAGTGTAGTTTTACTTTAGTTCAGTAGTAGGTTTCCTTTCCTCCCTTAGTCTATTGCTGTGCCATTAGTTTTTTCCCACCCTTTTCTTTGCTGGTGTTTGTCTCCCTTTCCTTGAGTATGTACTTGGGTTGGGGGGGGTTTGTATCTTTTGTCTGCGTTACAGCTGACAAAACCTCCAGTTTCAGGTGTTGCTCCTCCTGCAGTTGGCGGTTAGCCCCTACTGACATGCATGAGGAGTGTCTACTGTCTGGGAGAGCTATTTAGAGAGAATGCAATATCTGTGCAGGGTTCAACCCTAGGGCTCTCCTAGACTGTAGAAACAAGCTACTACAAAAAGTGCTTGCTAAAGGGGGTTCCCTGGTCTCCGGCTCCCCCTCCAAAGCTCCTTTGGATCCCAAGAGGAAGCCCTCTTTCTCTCGGGACTCCTAAACGGCCGAGGCTCTTGGATCCCTGTGCCCCAGATCAGAGTCCAGTCTCTGGTAGCTTTTCCATGGTCTGTGGGCTCCCCCAGCTGGATCTGAAACCTGACTGATCAGATCCAAAAACCAAACACCCTCTGATCCAATGAGCCCATCGGATCTGTCTGCCGGGTCCTTAGTGTGCTCGTATCTGACAGCTTCCTCTGAGCTTGGCCCATTCAGGCCATTTTTCAGTTTCCTTCTGGTCTACTAGGAGTTTGCTCTTGTCTGATATGTACCAGATGAGCTTTCTCAAAGCCCAAATGGAACTTGGCTGGCGTCTGTCCCCTAGTCTCTTGCTGAGGGGCTCTTCACCCACTTCAGAACTCTGTCTGACTCTTGTGAGCTTGCTCCCCAGGTTCAGAGCTTGTCTAAGGAGAGGCAGTCTGTCTAGTAGTGCTCCCACACTGCCTGGGTGCCTGACTGGTTCATCCCCCTTGCCCTTGGGGCTGGCTTTGCCTCAGAACTGAGATCCATGTGGGCCACTGGGGGGGTTCCATTCCAGAGTTTTGAGATCGTTCCCTTCCCTTGCATCCCCCTTGGATAGCTCGGGATAGATAACATCCAGGGATGTTGGTCTGTGCCACGGGCCCCCTCCCACCCCAGTTGGTTGGTCAGGCAGGGATGAGGGTGGAGTTTCTTCCAGTCTGCCTTCTGGGAGAGGAAAATCTCCAGTCGGTCAGCAGCCTCTACCTCAGCTTTGGACCCACCCCTGCCTGGTTCCATTTTGGTTGGCAAGTCCTTATTGGTTTGACTTGAACCCTTCCAGAATTGCCTTCAGAAGACCATTATCCCCATAGGTTTACCCTCTTCCTAGAGTCCTAGCCAGAGCCCACGGTGGAGGAGCTTCCTCAGAAGTGGACGTGCAAGGAGGCATCTGGACTCTCCTTAGTGAGTCCCTCACTGAGGGCATGGATTCTGAGGAAGGGGACCTGTTCCCTTTCCAGACAACCGTCTAAGGAGGTGTCCTTGGGGAAACCTACTTGAGATCCTGAAAGGGCAGGGCAGATTGTACTCACCCCCAGTCCTCAGAAGAATAGAGTTTCTTAAGGCATTCAGGGTGGGCCCTTCCTCCAGAGTGTCTCCCCCCCTGCAGATCAGCTAGTCCTGCTTATTGCCAGCAGGGCATGGCAGGATCTGGACACAGTAGAACCGGTCTGAGTGAACAGGTTTCCAAGTCCACCAAAAGACCGGCCCTTTTTGGAATAAGCGGGTCCCTGTAGATGCTGTTGTAGTTGCTGCAGCCACCAAGAAAGAGCATGTGGAACACAGCTCTATGGTCCATCCCCCTTATAGTTGCGGGTGATTGATCATTTGGGAAACGTATGTACACCTCGGCTACCTTCGGACTGAGGACTAATTATATGGCACATTTCACATGGCTGCAAAGGGATTTGGTGTTGCCTGCAGAGAGCCTTGAACTGGTCTCTGAAGCTTTCCACCCTTACTTCCCTTGCTAATGCTTCAATGAGGTTGATCTCGCATGCAGTCGAGGGCACCTCACAAGTGGCGGGCACAGGCATTAAGAATCAAGCCTGGCTTCACGTTTGCGGGTTTGTGGACAACTTCAAGGCATCCTTTACCAATGCCCCGTTCGATGGATCTACTCTATTTGATCCTTCAGTAAAGGAAACCTACCCACAGTGAGTAGGAAGGAAAGACCTCATCCTCAGTCAGGATAGTTTTCTACTCCCCAATGTTCCTGATATGCAGAGGGGCAGTAAAAAGCTATGGTTCACAGGGTGCAGTCTTCAAAGATGCTCTCCTGGCATCCTCTCCTCTTTCAGCCAGGGAAGGGGATTTGATAGACACCGGCTTATCAGGCAGACTTCTGCAGAATCGGGGCTTCCGTGAATCCTCCTTGGAGAAGCCCCCACAGCTCTCCTGAAGTGCTGCCAGACTCCTGCCCTGGAGGCAGTTGGGGGCTGTATCTTGTTGCACCCCCTGGCTTGGGCTACTATTACCTCAGACCTAATGTCTTTTGGATTTTCCCGCTTAGGGGTCACCACAGCAGAACTCCAGTCCGCCAATGATGGTGGATTTTTACGGTGCTGAGGTGCCAGCCCGATGCCCAAGCTTCAAAGAAGGGCACACCCATTCACGCATACACCTACCTGCATGTCTTTAAATGTCATTCGACTGCGTGCAGGGTATGCAGACTCCACACAAGACGCTTCAGCAGCGAATCAAACCGGAGAACCTCTTTCTGTGAGGCGACAACGCTAACCACTGTACCACCGCGGCCTATTACCTCAGACCAGTGGGTGCTAAACCTTGTATCTAGGGGATACTTGACACGCTTCGATCATTCCGTTCCAATCCAAGTTGCTCCCAGAAGTCCCACCCTCCGAGTTAGCTCTGAGGTTCAAGACCTTCAAAAGAGACATCAAGAAGGTCCCAACAGGACAAGGATCCGGCACATGTTAGTGTTTCACTGTTGCAGTCATTGCATTTGGGTAGTCTGCTGCCCTCAGTCGGCCTGAATTCCAAAGTCTTGGGTCCTGCGTCTGTTGCCGTCTCCTCTTCCATGACGTCAGGTCATCAGGGGTATAAAACATGCAGCAGACGCCATTTTCTTTAGTCTTTCTTGCCGTGCGGTGCCTGAAGCAGAAGCATTTCGCAAGTGCCGGTCGACTGACTACTGAAATATTAGTGTTTCAGAACAGAAGTCTTCAGAACAGAAGTCTTCAGTAAAGCGAAGTACCCCATTGGGGAAACTTTATATCTGAAGTAGTTAACTTCATTTGGTCTGCAACCTGTGGGATACGGATCCGATCTCTGATCTGAGCCGGCAACTTTACAAAGCTTAGATCCTAGCTCCTCCCCTTACCCACAATCCTCTGCCAACCCTGACTGACCTCAGATCTAGTTTGCCGCGCTTCGGAACAGCAGCTAGATTGTGAGCTCCTGTTTTTTTTGGCCAGATAAGTGTCTTTTTGAATTTACTTGTTAAATTTGAGTGAGTGTTAGTGTGTGTTAGGTTCCCTTTTGATTAAACTAGTTCAGTTAAATTTTGGTTAAAATTAGTCTAGTTTCTTCCTCCCCTTGCTGGTCGTAGTTAGTGTGTGTGTTTAGTGTGTTGGGGCCTACAGAGTGAGTTTTTCCTTTGTGTGAGGCCCCAAAGCCAATATTCTCTAAGTGCACCGAGTGTGGCCATAAGCTCTCCGCGGCGGATGGCCACACTTGGTGCGTCTGGTGCCTTGGGGTTGAACACCTTTCCTCTGGATGTGCTATCTGTGTGGCGTTCAACCCCAGGGCACTGAAGGACCGGAGGTCTAAGCTGATCCTGGCGGGACCTTTGCCCCCGGATTCGGCTTCGGCCTCCAGTGCTTCTGTGGCAGCCACTCCTGCCTCTCTCCCCCCGGCCGGGACTCAAATCTCCCGCTTCGGCGCCGGAGAGGGAGGCCAGGAAAGAAAAACAGAGGGAGAAGCACCACAAGCGGCGGGCAGAGGCCTCCGCTTCGCGCCCCCCCCCCCCTCCATGGCTTCCAGGTCTCCTTCTCTGCTCCGATCTCCATGCTTCTCACCGGGACCCAAGGAGGAGACCCGATCTCAGTTGAGGTCATCGAGGCTGCACTCCTGGCCAGCCTCTGTGGCCTCGTCGAGATAAATGCGTAGCCTTTCTGAAGTTGATTTGGAGCGGGTGATGCAAAGGTTCATCCAGGCACAAATGCAGATGGGAGTGCTCCTGCCTCCTCCCCCCCCCCTCTGGGGGGTGGGAGCTCAGCACCCTTGTTTGCCCCGATAGCTCCTTCTCCGACCCGCTTCCTGGGTTCGGAGCGCTGAGCTGGGCAGCGTTGGAGCCGGGGGTGGGTCGTCGCCGACAGTATCTGGTACTTCGGCTCCGACTCTTCCTTCGAGTTTACCGGATCCATCCTTGTCGGATCCGAGCTCTCGGAGCCGTGCTCTGAGCTTCGGATCTGAGGGGTTTAGTGTGCCTTTGGCTCCGTCCAGGTTGGAGCACACTGGCCCTTCGGATCCGATGGTCTCGGCACCGGCTCCGATCCATCCATCGGATCCAAGTGAGGGTCGGCTCTCGGATCCCAGAGAGTGGCTCTCCCTCTGCCTTCGATGTGGTGGAGAGGACTCTGAGTGCATCCAGGCCCCCGCTCCCTGCTACGGTTCCATCCCGCACTCCCTCTCGTTTGGGTAAGGCTTCCGTCGCCCGGCCACAGGGACAGCCTGCTTTGATGTCTCGGGTCGTTCCCCTGGAACAAGATGTTGCTGGTGAGTCGTCCTCTGACAGTCCCCCCGAGGATGTTCCTCACAAGCGGAAGTGTAAGTGGAGGCACGTAGACTCCAAGTTCTTGACAGAAGACACGGATTTGGGTGAGGGGGAGGGCTCCCCAAGGTCACCCCCCGAGGATATCTCTTTCGGAGACCTCATGGAAATGCTTGGGATAAGAGGGGGGTGGTCTGACCCCAAGGCTTCCTCGGACGAATCAGTGTTCCTGGAGGCGTTCGAAGCAGGCCCATCTACCTCTTGGGTGTCCCCTCCGACCGACCCCTTAGTGGACCTTATCACACTGTGGAGCCAGTCCCCACACATCCTGACAAGATCCTGAGCCCCCTGGCAGAGAAATCCCATTGGACCCCCCCCCCGTAAATGCCATGTTGGTGGCGGCAGCCACCAAGAGGGAGTTAGCCCAAGAGAGTCCCTCTGTCCATCCCCCGAGCAAGGAGTCTCGCTCGATGGACCGTCTCGGGAAGCGGGTCTTTAGTTCAGCGACCTTCACTGTAAGGTCCCTGAACTACATGGCACATGTGATTCGACTGCAACGAGACCTTATCAAAGAGTACACTGCATCTCCCCCGGAGTCCATGTTGGCAGAGGTCAAACAGTTTTACTCCACTCGCATGGCCGCTCTTAGGTCTATATCCAACACCTCTATGTGGCTTTTATCCCATGCTACAGAGGGAGCTGCTAGAGCCAGCAGAGCAGGCCTAGTTATGAGGCACCAGGCCTGGCTCCGACATTGTGATTTCGCGGAACCCTTCAAGGCGTCCTTTGCGAATGCCCCCTTCGATGGTTCTGCCCTATTTGGCAAGACAGTTTGCTAGACTTTGGTCCAGAGCGAAAAGGACGGGAAGAAGTCTGCCGTCTGAGTCCGCTTCTCTGCTCCTCAGAGGTCCTTCTCCAAGAATCAAAAGGGACAGAAGATGTGGTTCCGAAAGTCGCAACAATCCCAGTCTGCTCAGGACTCCCAGTCCTTCCGCGGCAGAGGAAGACAGGGTGGACACCGCCCTAGAGGCAGAGGGGGCCCGAAGAACTTTGGGTCCAGAGAAGCCTTCTCTGATCGGCCCACGCAGCAACCCTGAGGGGTTGCCAGACTGCTCCACTCCGGAGGCAGTCGGGGGGGGGGCATTTTTCGAAGCACCTGGCAGCTTGGGAGTCCATTACAACAGACCATTGGGTGCTTCGTATCATATCCAGAGGATACAGAATTCCCTTCCTACATTCCCGACACCCCCCAGATGTTCCACCCAATCTGAGGGAGGCAGCAGCTGCGGAAATTCGGCTGCTTTTAGAAAAAGGAGCCATCCAGCACGTCCCCCCAGGCCAGCCCGGATCGGGTTACTACTCCAGGTTTTTTGGTGCCAAAAAAGACTGGGGACCTAAGGCCCATACTCTACCTTTCCCTACTAAATCTGTCCGTAACCAAAGAAAAGTTCCGGATGGTCACTCTTCAATCTATTCTCCCCCTCTTGCGGGAGAACGACTGGATGTTGCTCCATAGACCAAGGACGCATACTACCACATATTGATGGATGGACGGTCCAGGTTTCTCCACTTCCGGCTGGGAGCCAGTCATTATCAATTCAGGGTCCTCCCCTTTGGTCTCACCTCAGCTCCCAGGGTGTTCACCAAAGTATTAGCAGTGATAGCGGCCCACCTGGGACTCCAGGGAATGCAGGTCTTCCCGTACCTGGACGACTGGCTCCTCACCGCCCCAGCAAGGCATCTACTATGCTTAGCCAGGGACTACTTTCTCAACTTTGCTCCGCAACTAGGGATCACTATAAACTCGGACAAGTCCTCTCACCCCAACTCAGGTGATAGATTTTATCGGGGCCAGACTGGACACCAACTAGTCTTCTTAACTCCCGACCGGTTGCACACTTTGAGAGCACATGTGCGGGCCATCTTTCAATCTTCAAAACCTCCGGCGGGATTGGTTCTGAGGGCCCTGGGGTCCATGGCAGCCGCTATAAACCTTCCCATGGCACGTCTGAACATGAGGATTTTACAGTGGACTCCAAGTCCAGTGGTCCCTTCATCAATACCCCTTGAGTCACCCCATTTCTCTCAGGGCCTGCAAGAAGGCTCTCGTTTGGCTTCAATCACTGGACCTCCAGGCGGGACGCCCCTTTGCCATGGCCCCCCTCTTGCCACAGTGACCACGGACGCCTCTCGTCTTGGGTGGGGGGGGGCATTCGAGCAGGATGGTCCAAGGCACGTGGAACGATTTGGAGACCTTATTGCACATAAATGTTCTAGAGATGAGGGCAGTGCTGTTGCCGTTGCAAGCACTTCAGAGCCTTCTGCCTGTAGGAACAATTGCAATCCAGACAGTAGTCTATGGTATATCAACAAACAAGGGGGATCCAGGTCTTACCCACTCTAAGCCATGAGTGTGGGAATGGGCGATCTCCACCAACCACTTTCTCATTGCAATGCACATTCCGGGACGGACCAACATCCTGGCGGACAGAGTCGCACCATCCTGTCACCTTACGAGTGGTCCCTCAATCCTCGAGTAGCGAGTCGAATTTTTGCCGTTTGGGGGCAGCCCTGTTGCGATCTTTTCGCATCTCCCTCAAACACGAAATGCAACAATTACTTCGCTCTCATTCCCTTTGCCAGGGAAGCCCTGAGGGATGCCTTGGTGCATGCTTGGCCTCTCGGTCTTCTCTGCCTACCCTCCTCTTCCCCTCATGCTGAAGCTTTTTCAGAAAGCCAGTCGGTTGGGGACCAGGATGATCCTCATTGCCCCATTCTGGCCTTGCCAAGCTTGGTTCCCTTACCTCTGGTCTCGAGTGAATCCGCCCTGGATTCTAGATCCCCTTCCGGATCTAATCTCCCACCCCCAGGGGCTTCCACTTCCCAACCTGGCCAGCCTCAAGCTTACGGCTTGGCTGCTCCAGTTCCACTTGTAGCTAGGACTCCCGGTATCTCTTCTCCAGTTAAAACTATCCTAGTAGCAGCGCACAAGCCCTCTACTAGGCAGGTCTATGGTAGTAAATGGAAGCGTTTCTCTATATCTGGGCAGAACGCCATAATTTGGACCCTTTTACAGCCCCCTTGCCTGCGGTGCTGGACTTTCAGGTCTTTTTAATGGCGGAGCTAGTCGTTCTACGGTTAAGGTTCAGTTAGCAGCTATCTCTCATTACCATGTAGGTACTGAAATTGGTTCTTTGATTACTACAAAATTGTGCAAAACGTTCCTAAAGGGCACCTTTCTTCTTAGACCTCCAATAAAGGAAGCGGTACCTTCATGGGATTTGACCTTGGTATTACAAGCCCTGACAGCCCCTCACTTCAAACCGGCGTCTTCAGTAGACCTCAAATATTTGTCTTGGAAAACAGCCTTTCTTGGGGCTATTACTTCAGCCAGGAGAGTATCTGAATTGCAAGCTCTTTCTGTGAAACCCCCATTCTTAGCCTTTCACAAGGATAGGGTTTACCTTAGGACCAATCCCTCCTTCCTCCCGAAGGTAGTTTCTGAATCTAATATTAACCAATCTATCAATTTGCCGGTCTTCTTTCCTAACTACCAGAACAAAGGGGAGTACAGACTACATTCTTTGGACGTGCACAGACAACTTAGATTTTACATTCATAGGACATCTGGTCATAGACAATCCGACCAGTTCATCTCCTTTGCCAAATTTAATCTAGGTAAACAAGTCTTGAAAGTTTCCTTATCGAGATGGATTTCACAGTGTATCATTACAGCATATCAAAATTCCGGCAGGCCCGCACCTCAAGGAGTTCGTGCCCATTCAACTAGGGCTATGGCTACATCTGCCGCCTTTAAATCCAGGGTTTCCTTGGATATCTGTTCGGCAGCCACTTGGGCCTCATCTCATACCTTTATCAATCATTATAAATTGGACATTACCTCCAGAGGGAGAACTTCTTTTGGCTCCGCAATATCCTTCCATGAAGGCCGCCCAAGGTTTAGGTAGCTGGGGACTGTCCCACAGGTTGTAGACCAAATGAAGTTAACTACTTCAGATTAAGAAGTTATGTACTCACCATAACGTTCCATCTGAGTAGGTAAACTTCATTTGTCTGCAACCGTCCCCCCCCCCCCTCCGTCCCCCTGACCTTCAGATGTTTCATGTCATAGTGATGTACCAATTATGATCGGAGGTCAGTCAGGGTTGGCAGGGGATTATGGGTAAGGGGAGGAGCTAGGAGCTCTTATCTAAGCTTTGTAAAGTTGCCGGCTCTGATTCGAGATCGGATCCGTATCCCACAGGTTGCAGACAAATGAAGTTTACCTACTCAGATGGAACGTTATGGTGAGTACATAACTTATTCTTGCTCCATACAGATGTCAGAAAAAGTTAATTGTATTACTTGTGGGAAGCAAATACCTCAAGGATTTCCATTTATACTGTATTCCTTGCCTAGGCCCTGATCACAACGTGCCTGGCTGTCTCTATTGCACTAGATCTAACCAACGCACTAAGCGTCTGTATATTTTTGCCTCAAAGTATTTTGGAAACAGATTTAATTACCCTGAAATGTCAGATAGCAATCAGACTACCGGAGTACACAACGCTAAGAAAAGGACAGAGAAAGGCAGTCGAGATCCAAAACTGACGAAGCTTCTAAGCCGGTTGCTGGTTCGCTGGTACTCTGGTGCTTTCGCAGCCCCTGATACCCGCTACCTTCGAGTCGCAGGCCTCTACCGACACCCATGTGGAGTCTGGCATACCGCAAGATACTCTAGGTATTGGGCAAGACTGATGTATCTCCCTCGGATGGGTCCAGAGCCGCTGAGCAGGCACTGGCTTCTGAGGGTATAGTCAGACCTCAACATTTGTATATCAGACAGCTGCAAAACCAAAGACAAAAGCAACTTCTAAAACTAAAAAACTGATGCACGAGCCACGTGCACAAGCCTCTATGCCTAAAAAAAAGATCAAAATGGCTGAAGACCTTATTACCTTGATCAGGAGTACCCATCCCCCTCCAGATAAGAGACCTAGGCAAGACACTGATTATGAATCTTCAGATCAGGTTTCTATTCTGATTCCTCTTCTGATCAGGAATTATCTATACCTCCCTGTGAGGATTCTGATGCAGAGGAGTCTATACCATCTGCATCTCCTCCTGAGGATTATTCATTTGGAGAAACCTTGCTTACTTTGCAGGAGCATTTTCACTGGGAGAGTAAAGATTTCTCAATCAAGAGGCTCGGGGATTTCCTTCTCCCTAAGCAGTCTTTCAGCCCTTCCCCGTTTTACATTGTGGATGTGTTTCAGGAGTCCAGCTTGACCCCTGACTCCTTACCTCCAACTCCCAGTAAGCCTGACAGATATTACAGGGTCCCTGACTCACAACTTTTTATTTAGAAACCCTGCTGCTGATCCTGAAACTATTTCACAAGGTCCAAAGGGAGTTAAGGCCTCAACAGCAAAAAAATCCTACCCCCTCTGACCGAGATTCAAGGGCACTGGACAGATGGGGAAAGAAGGTTTATACATCTGCAACCTTGGCAGTTAGGACCTTAAACTGCCAGTTTCATATGCTAAAGTATCAACATGTTATGGGATTGCTGAAACAGAAAATGATTTCTGAATGTGCAGAAAATAAAGAATTGCAGGAATTATTGCATGCAGCTGAGCAGGTTGGAAAGCATTACTTTGCAATGTGGTTTTGATTCCTTAGAGGCCTCCTGCAGGGCTGCAGGTGTTCATAGTGTTGCACTGTTGCAGTCATTACGCTTGGGTTATCCTGCCCTTCAGGCGGTCCCGCAGTCGGCCTGAGTCCCAGAGTCTTGGTCCGGCATCTGTTGCTGTCGCTTCTTCCCTGATGTCAGTGCGCCAGGGGTATATAAGATGCATCCGATGCCATTTTCTTCAGTCTTTCTTGCCGCGTGGTGCCCGAAGCAGAAGCAGTTTGCAAGTGCCGGTCGGCAGACTCCTGAGATTTTTGAAGTCTAATTTCAGATCCGAATTCTTCAATCAAGCCAAGTACCCCGTTGGGAAAACTTGCCTCAGACCGATGTCAGAAAGTTAATTGTATTTCTTGTGGGAAGCAAATACCTCAGGACTTCCACTCTTACTGTACTCCATGCCTAGGCCCTGACCACTCTTACTGTACTCCATGCCTAGGCCCTGATCACGACGTCACTAGTCTGTTTTGTGCTAGATTTAACAAACACACTATAAAAAAGTTTTGATTTTGCTTTGCACTACTTTGGCAAAAGGTTCAATTATACAATGCCGTTGGATCAGCCAACTACCTCCAATACCAAAAAAAAAGCAGAGACAAGACAGGCATCTGAGGTCAAAAACCGAAACCTCTTCTAGACCAGTCGCTGGTTCTCAGTGAGGCGCTTTTGCAGCCCATGACACCCGCTACCTCAGAGCCACACTAATCCCTCAGATGTGTCCGTAGCCACTGAGCAGGCATCTGCTTCTGAGGGTGTTTTCAGACCTTCACAACTTACCATTAAAACAGTCAAGACAAAGGTACCATTAAAGACAAAGAAACAAGTACAGCATTCTCCTGGACAGTCCTCCATGCCCAAGACACAGATGCTTAAAATGGCCGAAGACCACATTACTCTAATCAGGGGTTCCCATCCCCCTCCTGAGAAAAGGCCTAGGCAGGATACAGACTGACTCCTCTGATCAGGTTTCCATTTCCTCTGATTCCTCTTCAGACCAGGGATACTTTCTACCCCCCTATGAGGACTCTGCTGAAGAATCTATCCCTTCAGCCTCTCCTCCTGAGGATTATTCTTTTGGGGAAACTTTACATACCATGAGAGAGCATTTCCATTGGGAAAGCCAGGATTACTCAATCCAAGAAAAGGCCCAGGGATTTCCTCTTATTGCCTCAACACAGGCCCCTGGCTATTCCGACTGTACTAGATATTGTGGATGATGTGTTCTGTGAATCCAGTTTATCTCCTGACTCTTTGCCCCCTGCTCCAGCCAAGCCAGACGGGTATTAGTCCCTGACTCTCAAGTTTCTTTACAAAAACCCTTCTGCTGATCCAGAAACTATTTCCCAGGGTCCAAAAGGGGTTAAGGCTTCCATTGCAAAAAATCCAATATCCTCTGACAGATTCCAGAGCTTTGGATAGATGGGGGAAGAAAGTATACCCTTCTGCAACTTTAGCAGTAAGAGCTTTAAATTGCCAGTTTCACATGCTTATGTACCAAATTTAATGGCTCTGTTAAAACAGAAAATGCTTGCAAGCACAGAAGCTCCTGATTGTAAAGAAATGCAGGATTTATTGCATGCAGTTGAACAGGTGGGAAAACATACTCAGCAATGTGGTTTTGATTCATTAGAGGCCTCCTGTAGAGCCGCAGTTAGAGGTTCTGTGATTCGAAGACATGCTTGGTTAAAAGAACAAAGTTTACCTGATCATGTTGAGGCAAAATTATTGGATGCTCCTTTACAGCATGATACTTTGTTTGGTGTTAAGGCAGAAGAGGTGTTAAAGAAAATGGGGGATAAAGCTAAATCTATGCAAGCAGTCAAGGATTTCTTACAGGTACAGCCACCTCTGTTTAGCAGAAATTGGCCAACAAAAAATTGGTCCTTTCCAGTATCAGACCCAGGCCACAGAGGCAGATAGACGCCCAAGAGGCAGATCTCAACCCCAAGGCTCAAACAGGCGACAGTGGGGCACCACAACCCTAAAAGGTGGTGAGGACAAGTCTCAACCTTACAGGAAACGGTCACAATGACTTTCCCCTTCGTACGCCAAGCACGTCCCTTTTGGAAGCCCCCTTAGGAAAACTAGCACTTTTTTCTCAAAACTGACCATCACCAAAGACAAATGGGTCCTGAATATTGTCTGAAGGTTACAGATTCCACTTTCCTTTTAGCCTTGGTAAAGTATGAATGCCAGACCTGCCACAAAATCAATGGGCAGAGGCACAAAAACTAATTTTAGCCCTTGTGGACATGAGCTATTCAAAAAGTGCCACAACAGGGACAAGGATTTTACTCGAGACTCTTCCTGGTCCCCAGAAAGGACAAGGCCTGGAGGCCCATAATAGACCCTTCAATTCTGAATACTTACCTGGATATTCCGAAATTCAAAATGTTGACATGACAGCAGCTTCTACCCATGCTGGGAAAGAAGGCTTGGCTTGTCACTCTGGACCTCAGAGGCATACTTGAATGTCCCTATCAGACAAAATTGCAGTAGATACCTCAGGTTCTGGTACAATGCACTACCAATTCTCTGCACTGCCCTTTGTGAAGACTCTGGGCACAGTAGATAAGCCAAAGTACCTGGCACCAGTAATTGCATTTTGCAGACAAAAAGGAATTCAAATATATCCATACCTGGACGACTGCCTCATTCAAGCAGAGACGAAGGACATTCTTCTACAGCATCTGGCGTTTGTAAAAAGATTGCTAATTTCTCTAGGGTACACAGTAAACGAAAAGTCAAAACTAGTGCCCTCGCAACAGATTATGTTCCTGGATGCCAGCTTAAGTAAAACGGCCCAGATGGTTTACCTCACGCCAGACAAGTTCAACTAACTCAATATTTTCATTTGCTGGCAGGAAAGTCCCATCTCCCTGCAAGAAAAATTCTGCAGGCCCTGGGATTCATGGCATCCTGCATACTGCTAATACCATATGCCAGGCTGCATGAGAAAATTACAATGGTACCTGAAAAGTGTTAGGACTCAACACTCAGTTTAGAAGCAGTAATACCAATGATTCCCTGCCTACAACAGGAGTTTCGATGGTGGGCACAGACATGTCACCTAAACAAGGGTCAGCCTTTTACCCAAACCATAGCCAGGCAAACTCTAACAGATGCTTCGGATTACGCCTGGGGAGCACACATGGCAGGAAAATGCATTCAGGGCAAGTGGACCACAGACCAGATGCATCTTCACATCAATCAAAAAGATGGCTGTTCAAAATGCCCTAACAGCTTTCAAGTACCTTCTACATCCAGGACAATTGCTACTAAAGACAGACAACACCACAGTAATGTGGTACATAGGCAAGGGGGCACTCATTTTTATCCCCTATGCAGGCAAGCCATGACCTTGTGGGACACAGCTCTAACGTATCAAGTTCACCTGCAAGCACAATTCCTGCCAGGAAAGTACTCTGGCAGACTAAGCAGAAATATTATGGACCCTCGAATGGAAATTGAATCCACAAATTTTCAGCATGGTAACGCAAAAGTGGGGATGCCCAGACATAGATCTTTTTGCCTCCCCACTGAATTGCCAACTACAAAAATTCTGCACAGGGACTTATCACAAACGAGCATGGAAAGTGGATGCTCTTCCAGCTGGAAAAACCTAAAAGTTTATGCCTTCCTGCCACTGCCTCTCCTTTCAAAGGTACTCCTAAAAGCTGCTCCAGACTGGCCATGCCAGCACTGGTACCCTATCCTAAGGAACTTGGCTCAAGGCTCACCATGGATTTTGCCTCAACACCTTCTGACTGAATAAAACAATCAGATCCTGCACGGTCAGCTCAAAACACTAAACCTGGCTGCATGGCAGATACATTAGTCAGACAACACCTCTCTAAAGCTGTTATGGATGTCATTTTGGAGGCCAGGAGGCCTAGCACCAGGAAAGCTTGCTCAGAAAAATGGAAGAGATTCTGCGTCTGGAACCAGGCTCAAAGCCTTGACCCTCTTGTTCAAACATTCCTCAGATTTTACAGTACTTAACTGAGATGCTGGACAGAGGCCTATCCTTCTCCTCAAGATCCACACCTCTGCCATTTCAGCACATTACAACACTGATCCTCCTTTATTCTCTCATCCCTTGCTAAAGCAGTACCTCAGAGAGGCTAAAAACATAAGACCGCCCCGGAGAGCACCAACACCAACTTGGGACCTCAATTTTTTTTTGGAAAAACTGACCCTACCACCTTTTGAGCCAGCCAATACAGCCAGTCTAAAATTTTTAACATGGAAAACAGCTCTGCTCCTGGCAGTAACTTCACACGAAGAGTCTGGGCATTAATGGCAGTGGAACCTTTTATAATTTTTCATCAGGACAGGGTATCTTTAAGGACAAACACTACCTTTATGCCAAAGGTGGTATCTAGTGTGGCTCTTAATCAAACCATCCATTTGCTAACTTTTTATGAAAACCCCCAGAATAAAGGGGAGAAACTTCTGCATTCTTTGGACATACACAGGCAGCTGCACTTCTACTTGGACAAAAAGGCTTTCAGGAAGACTGAGCAACTGCTTGTGGCATATGCTGTAGGATCACAGGGCAAGGCTATCTCAAAGCAGACTGTATCCAAATGGATAGGACACTGTATTCAGTACTGCTACGCACAGCGTGGAAAATCAGTCCCAAAGAACATTAGGCCACATTCCACCAGGGCAACAGCCACTTCAACAGCCTTTCTCAGAGGAGTACCTACCAAGGAAATTTTGGAGGCTGCAACTTGAGTTCAGTGCACATCTTTACCAAGCATTACCACCTGCCTCTTTACTCTAAATCCAGAGCAGGATTTGCCACTGCAATTCTGCATGGCCTCTTGGCCAATCCTAACGCTTTATAGACCAGCCACCCAACCTTAGCTTTGGCATTCTACCCAAGTGTAATGACTGCAGCAGTGTAACATGAACATAATAGTTTTGTACCTACCATAAATGTAGATGTTCACACTGCTGCAGTCCAGGTTATCCTCTCTCCATCCCCTCTGAACTAGCTGGACTTATCTATACCTTTCTATCCTATACAACCTTTGGGGTGTATTTGCTGGTAACAAGGTATAGTTTTTATTGTATATTTTTGATTAGCAATATGTATTGCCTACCTACTTGGGGACATGTGGGGCAAGAAAAACTGAAGAAAATGGCGTCTGATGGCTCTTGCTTCCCTGACGTCAGGGGTATAAAACGGCAACCAACGCCGGACTAAGACTTTGTGGCC